>NC_068280.1:52749885-52769885 GCF_025860055.1 Xyrauchen texanus
TCCTCCGCCACCCGGCATGAGGCGAGTAACCGCGCCACCAGTAAGTAGTGGGAATTGGGTATCCAAATTGCGGAGAAAAGGGGGATAAATATTAAAAAGAGATGTTATGCAAAACTCTAAACTTTGTGGATGTAAAATAAACCTTGAAGGTTATCAGAAGCAGCATTCTTGCATATATGCTATTGCAGTTAAAATATTGAAATAAAAGAAAGGACACTCGGCATTATGTGTTCCAAATGTCCCCCACAGAAGAAAATGACATCACATGATGCTGGTCACATGGTTTTGGGATACACCAGTTTTGAGTTGCAGGGGGTTTTGTTTAGTAACATAGTTGACCAAACATTTGTAGATATAATAAAAAATAAGATATTTTCTTTATTAAAATGTCAAACTCAATCTAAAAAATACTATTTTCCTAAAGTGTTTAGAATTTAAAAATGGATAAAATAGAGATAATGTTGACTTTAACATGTTTTATTCATTATTTTGAACTTAAGACCCACCCACTTTAAAAACAGACAATTCAAAAACTGTCAATTAAGAAGCATCATGGGAATTTCAAGCTAAATGAAACATGTGATATTTCACTTTTACATGCTTTGCAAACACTTATGAGTCCTCTGAGCCTGTTTTTCTGCAGTCAAAACATTGTCGTTATGAAACAGTTGTAAAGAGACGCCTCTCATCTCTCACCTATCTGTCAGTCGTTCGTGAGAGAATCAGTCCGGGGGGCCGGCGGCTCACTGCTCGCTTGACCTCGCCACTGCGGATGTTTGCTCAGGTTAATGCCATGTGAGAAAACCGCAGGGTGGTCACATGGGCCGGGCTGGCATGTGTGTTTTGGATGATGAATGCTTTGGGATCTTTAAAAGGTATCATTCTAACCCAAAGATCACCTTTAGCTCAGGTCTTGACCTGCCAACAAATGCAGGAGATTAAAATGAGGTTTGGGTCATTTGTTAAACACTTTCCTGACATGTTTTGCAGTTGAGGGAATTCTGTGGGCAGATACAGTCAGTTTTCCTGTCAAAAATGTTTTCAGAAAGCATGCTGAGCTGTTTACAAAGGTTGAAAACATGTCCATTTATCTCTCTTGAATAAGTCCAAAAACATATGTGAACCCTTTGGAATTACAGGCATTTTTGTATAAATAAATGTGTCTTAAAATGTGGTTTGATCTTCATCTAAGTTTAAATAATGAACAAACACAATCTGTTTTAACTAATAACACACAAATTATTGTATTATTGTTGTACATATTTAATACATCATTCAAAGCCCTAGGCTAATGACGTCAACCAAAGCTAATAATAGTCATGAGTTGGCAAACCTGGCATCCAATTAATGATATGAGATTGGAGGTGTAGGTTAGAGCTACTTTGAATTATATAAAGCACTCAAATATTTTGAGTTTGTGTTTCACAAGAAGCATCTGCTAACGTGAACCACGAGATCTCAGAAGACCAACAACCAGCTGGAAAGGGTTATAAAGTTATCTGGAAGATCTTAAATATTCATCTGTCCACAGTTAGACAAACTGTCTATAAATGGAGATGATTTAGTACTATAGGTACTCTCTCTAGAAGTGGCTGTTAGATATTCATCTGTCCACAGTTAGACAAACTGTCTATAAATAGAGATGATTTAGTACTATAGGTACTCTCACTAGAAGTGGCCATTAGATATTCATCTGTCCACAGTTAGACAAACTGTCTATAAATGGAGATGATTTAGTACTATAGGTACTCTCTCTAGAAGTGGCTGTTAGATATTCATCTGTCCACAGTTAGACAAACTGTCTATAAATAGAGATGATTTAGTACTATAGGTACTCTCACTAGAAGTGGCCATTAGATATTCATCTGTCCACAGTTAGACAAACTGTCTATAAATGGACATGATTTAGTACTATAGGTACTCTCATTAGAAGTGGTAGTCCAGTAAGTACAACCAGCCAATTCCAAAGGGTTCACATACTTTTTCTTGCCACTGTATATTAGGGATGTGCAAGACCACTTATGTTCTTTTCGATCTGATACCAATTTCCACCTATATCGATACAATACCGCTACCTCTATTACATTTTTTGTGTGTGTCTGTTAACGTTATATTTAAAAGACATTATTTCTTATTTATTTCATTTATAGGTCAAAATTGTTCATTATTAGTGGCGAAGCCCCGAAGCGTTCGGTTAGTGTTCTTCTTCTACTTCTTATTATTCCGCAATTGACGTCTATGTCATCCCATAGAACCGTAATTAGGAAAATGCTGAAATTTGGCACACCATTATAAGACATGCTGAACGGTAACTGACACAAATTTGGGGTCTCTAACTCAAACCCTCTAGCGCCACCAACAGTTCAAAGTTGCACTTATGCTCATAACTTTTAAGGCCTAGAATCAAAATCTATTTTTCTGACTAGAATTTCCGCCATTTCAAATTTTCCCCAAAAACTACTTTTTCAAACTCTTTGATTTGCCTGAACTTTTGCATCTATCTAGAGACCCTCATGACAAAAAGTTATGAAATTCATGATGATAGACCAAACCATTCTCGTATACCGCATCAACAAAATCTTCACAACGCTTTGGCGTATTGACACGAACCTTGGTATATGTCATCACAAGCCTGACCTGAGGGTACCCGCACAGTTTTGGCACAGTGTCATGTAGTGGTCAGGAGATATAAAAAATAGCTATTTTTGCTTTTTACTTTTGAATAGTTTGACCTAAAATCATTAGTCTTGTTAGATTCCTTGGGGCATACTGAGTCAAATGATGCCCAATATTCCTTTGTTGGCCATTTTGGGCATCGGCCATTTTGAATTTGGCCTTAATTTGCTGTATATTACAAACGCATTGGCGTATCATTAAGAAATTTGGTATGTGTCATTAGGGCCATACCTTGAAGGTACTCAAAAAGTTTGGTAACAGCAATAACAATATAACAAAAGTTATAACAAAATGTGTTAAATTGCTTATAACATTTGATTTATCCTTTGACAGTTCACTTTTGCTCATGTGATCTGCCCTACATCAAAAGGGAAGAACTTTAACATACAAATTATTACACATAGTGTAAAAACACACAATAATACACTATCCAAAACATGCACACACACACACACACACACACACACACACACACACACACACACACACAGGCATGCGCTGACACAGATAGTTCAACGTGCCACAGATTTCTGCTGTACAGTGTCAGACACAAGCAAACATTAGAGGGTCAAATATAATCTCAATCCATCCGTTAAAAACAACAACAACACACACGCTAGTCCATTAGAATAAGTCTATCCTTACTTTCAATGTAGAACACACACTATGAAAATGTGCATATGGACATGCGTGTGCAGACATGTGCATCAACAGCACACACGTACACAGCCGACAGCACTAAACGAATCCATTTATAAATGAAGAGCGTTAAGAGGCAGTTGTAGATCACACACTGTCTGTTCCAGTCTGTTTCAGCATCACTCATTCATAATACAGGACTAAAGATGCTTCAGTTGCACTTGAAAGGCTTTGAAGAATGAAAAAGTCGTTTAGCACTCTTTCAAATGAGAAATGCTTTTGCCAATGTTGATGATTTGTGAACATTTTTCATATTCAATGTTATCCAACAGTGTTGAGAAAGCTACTTTGAACCTGTATCTTCTCAAGCTACTTGTAACTTAAAGTATTTAAACTATAGTCAAGCTACTAGTAGTGAAATTACTACAGAAGCAGCTAACTGCACTGAAAGAACCAACTCTACATATAAAAGAATCCCAACTCTAAATGTAAGGGAATCGTTTATTGTAACGGTTTGTTTATATGAACTGTCTGGAAGAACTGATTCACTTAAATGATTCAGTTTTCCCAGCACTACATGACAGTTTAGATGAGTGTGTTTGATTACTCACTCGACTCCTTTACTGCGTTCACAATATAATGTGGCAAATGTTTTGTGACGTTGCAGCACTACTCACTGGAAAATAAAGATTGTTACTGGAAAAGTGACATACAGTAGTTGTGGAAATAACTGAATTACTGTGACTCTACTGAACATGTTGTTAAGTTAATAGCGTTGCTACATTTAGTTAACTACTTCCCAACCTATGGAGAACAAAACCTACAAAAAGAATGAATAAATACAGTACAGAAATAAATCAGCATAGTCGCTCATAAATAATTATATTAATAATTAAATGTAAGAGGAGATATACAAATAAATAAATTAATTAAAAATGCTAAAATAATACAATATATAAGTAGGGGTGCACCAATATGAATTTTTGGCCAATATTGAGTTTAACAAAAAACTATATGCAGATAAAGATATTTTGTAACTTGCCTTATTTTGTCATCAGATTTACTTGGGAATGCTTTAAAAATAATGTACGACCGATACCGATTTTAACCATAAAAAACCCAATATGCCGATACCGATATTTTGCAACTTGCCTTATTTTGTCATCAGATCACTGTTTTACTTAGGAATGCTTAAATAATGTACAACTGATACCGATTTTAACAACTACAAAAAATGTCCGATACCGATATTTTGCAACTTGCCTTATTTTGCCATCAGATCACTGTTTTACTTATAAATGGTTAAATAATGTACGACCGATACCGATTTTAACACCAAAAAATTTGGTCGATACCGATATTTTGCAACTTACCTTATTTTTTCATCAGATCACTGTTTTACTTGGGAATGCTTAAAAATATGTACAACCGATACCGATTTTAACCCTCAAAAAATTGGCCCGATACCGATATTTTGCAACTTATCTTATTTTGTCATCAGATCAATGTTATACTTGGGAATGCTTAAAAATATGTACAACCGATACCGATTTTAACCTTCAAAACATTTGGCCGATGCCGATATTTGCAACTTACCTTATTTTGTCATCAGATAACTGTTGCACTTAGAAATGTTTAAATAATGTACGACCCATACCGATTTTAACAAAAAGCTATTTACCGATAGTTTGTAACTTACCTTATTTTGTCATCAGATCACTGTTTTACTAAGAATGCTTAAAAATATGTACAACCGATACCGATTTTAACCCTCAAAAAATTGGCCCAATACCGATATTTTGCAACTTATCTTATTTTGTCATCAGATCACTGTTTTACTTAGGAATGCTTAAATAATGCGATACGATTTGCAACTGACCTTATTTGTCATCAGTCACTGTTTTAACAATGCTAAATAAACGACTGATAGCATTTAACAAAAAAACGATATACCGATACCGATATTTTGCACCTTGCCTTATTTTGTCATCAAATCACTGTTGCACTTAGAAATGCTTAAAACATTTATAAAGATGTACAAAAGCTTTTTTACTGTTCTAACAATAAATAATATCCAGTATATATAATTTCCGATAGCTCAGAAGTCAAACTTTGGATGGTTTCTCTCTCAGCCTAGAACGAAACCATGAGAGAAGTGCCACTTTCACAACGGTCACGTGCAGTTACGGCATTTTCAGCATTACGAGAGAACAAGATCATTATTACATGTTCTTAGGAGTGCCAACCCTTCTACATATTGTGATACTTATTCTTGTTTCTGGATTGTGCATTTGAATTACATTTTTTACAAAGTGTGTTCCTAATTAATTACAGTGTACACAATACTTATTTTATTAAAAAAAACATTTAGTTTTTACTTTTGACATCACCAAAGGGAGGTTTTGAGATGTGACTATCTTCTGTCCATGAAGCTCAGTAAACTTCCACACAAGCATTCCCTGTTAAACCTGCACCAACAAGTACAAATGAGAGAAGATTATTAATTCAGTGCTATTTTATTGGAAATAAATGTATAAAACTGCTACTTAAATATACAGAAATGTTCAATATAAACAATCGAGTGATTTGAAGTTGGAGTTAAGTGTTAAGACATGCAGTTATGCAGAAAATAAACAGCACAGGACATTCACATTCTTCAGTCAAATAAACAAAAACAAAACATGTTCTGGCTCCTTACATGAAAGATGACGCTAAGAACCTTGTGCAACAGCAGAAATATACCGATTTCATTGGCAACACTTTTTACAGTCTCGTCACACAGTAAACCCTAAAATTGTCATTACTGGAAATATCAAGCTGTCTTAATTATGTCAGGTATCAGGGCGTCGCTAGACTCCAGTGCCATCCGGGGCTTAATTATAATTGTTATAATATAAACATAAGAAGAATCTTTCCACCATACCTGTCAAATATGAATGATATTAAGCGCAATACTGACATCTGTTCAGAACTTTATATGAGCAAACGTCAGGTGCACAGTAAACAGATCAAACATGTTTTTAATTTAAATTGCGAATCAAAGCGAGAATTACAACTTGCTCAGTGTTCATCGTGCAGAAGCTAATGCTAACAAAAAAATCAAAGTAATTTAACCATTTCAATTTGCAGTTGTCACTCATCCCAGAGCCAATTATCTCCAAGGGTCCCCCTTCAAATGTTGGTGACCCCCCCGGGGCCCGGAGCCAATTATCTCCAAGGGTCTCCCTTCAAAATTTGGTGAGCCCCCCCAGGCCCCGGAGCCATTTATCTCCAAGGGCCCCCCTTCAAAAGTTGGTGACCCCCCTCTGGGCCCCGGAGCCAATTATCTCCAAGGGACCCCTTCAAAAGTTGGTGCCATTTAATGGGAGCTAAATCAAATATCAATTGACAATGAAAGTCTATCCTCAACCGGAGCACAAGTGCCATTCTTCACCACAATAGTAACCCCCAAATCTCCAGCATAACAGGCACGGTTGATGAACGCCCCCTTTTTGAGCACAAACCATGAAAATGACACACCTGAAGTTAAATGGTTGTATTTACGGGACCCTTTGGAGTTTGGACACAGTTGTGGCATCTTTTGAAAGAGACACTTTGGGCTTTATTTCACAAGTATCATAATTAATATTTGTTGTTATTTATTAAAGTTAAAGAAGCTGAAGTTTATAGTAATGGAAATATTTTGTGCCAGTCGTGTTTTTATAATCTATAAAACAATAATAAAAGTGTCAAGACACTCCAGAAACACAATGTTCTCAAAGTCACGAGTCTAAAGAAGTTTCGTTTCTAATCTGAAGATGATTTAATAATAAATGAGTTCCTGCAGCTTTAATCTCTGTCAAATCTCTGGAAGTGTTCAGAGTAAAATTAAGCTCCGCCTCTCAAGACGACACTAAATCTGACGGCACTGCTCGACTATTATGAATAAAACTACGCCACATTTTTATAAACAGACTTTGGAGACGGCTGGTTTTGTTTATGAGACTCTAATATATCAGATCATAAACAGTTTTACAACATGAATGCCGCTCAGATTGCAGTTTGATGAAGAACGATGACGAAGGCGAGATCTCATGTAAACAATGGAGAATATATCAATATTTCTCACATTTATCACTTTTATGGACAAAAAGTGCGATTGGATGTTTTTAATGAACGCTTGTCATGGACGATTGACCCAAGTGTGTTGAACTGGATTCATCTGGCGATCGTGATTTCATAATAAAAGTCCCGTTTTGATATCGCATGTTTTCATAATAAAAGTCCCGTTTTGATATCGCATGTTTTCATAATAAAAGTCCGTTTTGATATCGCATGTTTTCATAATAAAAGTCCGCTTTGATATCGCATGTTTTCATAATAAAAGTCCCGTTTTGATATCGCATGTTTTCATAATAAAAGTCCGCTTTGATATCGCATGTTTTCATAATAAAGTCCCGTTTTGATATCGCATGTTTTCATAATAAAAGTCCCGTTTTGATATCGCATGTTTTCATAATAAAAGTCCCGCTTTGATATCGCATGTTTTCATAATAAAAGTCCCGTTTTGATATCGCATGTTTTCATAATAAAAGTCCCGCTTTGATATCGCATGTTTTCATAATAAAGTCCGCTTTGATATCGCATGTTTTCATAATAAAAGTCCGCTTTGATATCGCATGTTTTCATAATAAAAGTCCCGTTTTGATATCGCATGTTTTCATAATAAAAGTCTCGTTTTGATATCGCATGTTTTCATAATATTAAAAGTCCCGTTTTGATATCGCATGTTTTCATAATAAAAGTCCCGTTTTGATGTCGCATGTTTTCATAATAAAAGTCCCGTTTTGATATCGCATGTTTTCATTTGTACTCCTGCACAAATAACTCAATTACTGTTTCTGGAGGATTGCTATCATGAAACAGAGATCGGATATCAATGTTGAACCCTTTGAAACGATGTATCATCTGTTAACATTAATTACATTTATAAACGGTAAACTATATATTAAATGTAAGCAGGGTGACGTCACCACAGTGTTCGGTTGATTGTGTATCAACAGGTTAAATGCCAATATAACAGAACATTAAACATGTATAAATCTTGCTCAAAAATTTATAATAAAAATGTCACACACAGTCCTGTTTCATCAATGCTACATTAAATGACTTTAAATGCATAGAACACAATGAAATGAAGTTGTGACAAGATGTTCTAGAATTGTGCTGCTTTTGCTCATTTTAATTAAGTAAACTGATCATGCAGTTTACAATCGTACAAGTTGAGAAAAATATACGATCTAACAAATGATGTTATTGCAATGTTTTACTCTTAAGGACAGATCTGTTCAGTCTGCTCCGTGAGTTCGCCTCAATTACATGATGCTTTTAATTGGCTCTTTTGGCTTCTAGGTGGTTAGGTCAAAGGTTAAATGAGTACCATTAGAAAGGTGATTGTGGGTCGTAGTCGAGCTCTCCACTGGGCGACACAGCAGGAGGATACGCTGGAACAGAAGAGAGACACGAATGAGCCGTTATTCAGGAGTGTTATGAGTCCAGACTGTAGACTCGCTGTCTGCCGAAGGACTTTTATTTGCCACTTACACAAACAATTGTCTTTCTCTTTACAATGAAAGTGCTTAGAAGACGAGAGGGAGTCTCTCTCTGCTCTCACACTGCTAAATAACCTGCAGGATGCTTTAAAACAGTGTTTCCCGTGCTGATAAATGATATATTTGAGCTACTCTGCAGCATGGAAATTTATCAAACTAGGCGCTACAAATTGTATCAACAATAAACAGTAACACAACTTTTCATCGCATGCAACATTGAGTAATGTGACCAATCACAGTTCATTTTAGATTGTACATGACATTTAGGGGCGGGGTTATCTGGATGGGAACAAAACAACAACATTTCAGTTAGTGATGCAACAGTATCTGCAAAGAGTTTTACAGAAACACCAAACAAATATAGTAAAATGTGTAATGACCCCTGATTTATATATGTATAGATCAGTGGAATAGACTCTGATCCATCCAAGATGATACATCGAATTAAAATCTAGTTTTAAACACATGTGCCAAGTTCATATAATGTAATTGCTTTTTTATAAATGTTTAAAAAATATTTATAGTATTCAAAAAGTAATAATAATAATAATGATTTAAAAATGTCATGTGGTGTAACTATGAAGTAAAAACACTTGAACCTGAACAAAATGTGCCTTTTTAAAAAACAAATATAATAATAAAAAATACAACATTTTATCCACATCCAAAAGTTTTACAAATATTTATACTTTAAAGAAATTTTTTTCAATGCTTTTTAAACCAAACAAAAAAACAATAAAAGATTATTTTGCGCTACTCATGCCAACTTTTCTCACAATAAAATAAAATAAAAACAAACGACTTTCAAATGTCATGTGGTGTAACCATCAATAAAAAGGTTTTAAAGTATGATCCATGTGCCAACACGTGAGTAATTAGTAATTAGTACATTTTTAGTAATTTCTAAACTTTAAGTAAAAAACAATATATATATATATATATTTTTTACAAATATCATAAATTTTTCTGGTCTGTGTATCTCAGCGAGTATTGACTCTGACTATCACACCTGGAGTCGTGAGTTTGAATCAAGGGTGTGCTGAGTGACTCCAGTCAGGTCTCCTTAGCAACCAAATTGGGCCGGTTGCTAGGGAGGGTAGAGTCACATGGGGTAACCTCCTCGTGGTCGCTATAATGTGGTTCTCGCTCTCGGTGGGGCGTGTGGCGAGTTGAGCGTGTATGCCGCGGAGAATAGCGTGAAGCCTCCACACGTGTAACGCACTCAACAAGTCACGTGATAAGATGCGCGGATTGACGTTCTCAGACGTGGAGGCGACTGAGATTCGTCCTAGAGTCACTACGCCACCACGAGGACTTAGAGCGCATTGGGAATTGGGCGTCACAGATTGGGAGAAAAGGGAAGAAAAAACAAACAAAACAAATAAAAGTCATGAATTTATTAGTCATAAATTTTAAGAAGTTTTTGTAGGGTTACACCACATGACCTGAACAAAATGTGTCTTTTAAAAAAAAAAATATTTTCCAAAACTTCTGTCAAAAAAGACAAGAAAATGGTAACCCAAATGTTGGTTACACCACCTGACTTTGATTTGGTGGACAAACTTTTTACAAATATTCATATTTTAAAGCAAAATGTTTTTCACTGCTTATTTTTTTTTAATTATATACAATAGAAGATTACTCTGCACTACTCATGCCAACGTTTCTTTTTTCAAATATTTTAGCTTTTAACAAAGCAGTTTTTTACTGTGTCTGGTCGGTTACATCACTTACTATACATTCACACCAGAAGCGGCGAGAGCGTCAAAATTCGCTCTGGCTGCCCTGCCTTCGACGCTCAAGGACGCTCGTGGACGCTCTGACGTAGTTGAAATAAGCAGCAACGTTTGTTCAGAATGCTTTGTTTTGTGAACTATATTTAAAGGGGCCGCAATTTAAACATCCAGACATGTCGACCATTTACTTTTTTGCCGACCGATCAAAAGTAGCGTATATCCTCTTTAAAATGTGAAAATAAGAAATCGATCGATGGCAGAAAGTAATTAAAATTATAGTTGTTTGTTATCAAAATAAAATACATTTGTAATAATAACTGTGGTCTTGGTCATATATTACAGGGAAACCCGTCACGGCAATAATTCGTTTCTACATTTTATCTTGGGAACGAATGTTTGGTGGGAACCAAAGTTTACACGGTTGTGTTCTCGACTTCGCTAGAGCGGAGCACTTCTATATTCCAATTGGTTGCCGCCGAACCGCGTCACAGCTCATTACCATAATGTTGACTGCACTTGAACTTCCATCTGACGCCCACGCCGCCCAAGACTCGCCGCGCCGCTTCTCGCCGCGAGAGACGCTGGCTGTCATTGAAAAAGAATGACTTCCGGTCGATTTGACGCTCTCGCCGCCTCTGGTGTGAACGTACGGTTAGACATTTTTTACTTTAAGCCCCAGAAAAAAATATCAAAATGAACGTTCTGGGAACATTCTCTGTTTTTAACCATAAACTAACGTTACCAGAATGTTGCAGGGAGTGTTCGGTGTAACAACCTAATAAGAACATAGATAAAGTATGTGAACCCTTTGGAATTAGCTGGTTTCGGCGAGAATTGCTCATTAAATATGATCTCAACTTTATCAAAGTCATCAAGTATAGACAAACTCAATGTGCTTAAGCTAACAACACACAAAAATTATAATCTGTCATGTGTATATCAAACACATCCCATTAAACATTCACAGTGGTGTGGAAAAATTAAGTGAACCCCTAGGCTAATGACATCTGCAAAAGTTAATTGCAGTCTGGAGTTGGCAAACCTGGCATCCAATTAATGATATGTTCATCTGTCCACAGTTAGACAAACTGTCTATAAATGGAGATGATTTAGTACTATAGGTACTCTCACTAGAAGTGGCCATTAGATATTCATCTGTCCACAGTTAGACAAACTGTCTATAAATGGAGATGATTTAGTACTATAGGTACTCTCACTAGAAGTGGCCATTAGATATTCATCTGTCCACAGTTAGACAAACTGTCTATAAATGGAGATGATTTAGTACTATAGGTACTCTCACTAGAAGTGGCCATTAGATATTCATCTGTCCACAGTTAGACAAACTGTCCATAAATGGAGATGATTTAGTACTATAGGTACTCTCACTAGAAGTGGCCATTAGATATTCATCTGTCCACAGTTAGACAAACTGTCTATAAATGGAGATGATTTAGTACTATAGGTACTCTCACTAGAAGTGGCCATTAGATATTCATCTGTCCACAGTTAGACAAACTGTCCATAAATGGAGATGATTTAGTACTATAGGTACTCTCACTAGAAGTGGCCATTAGATATTCATCTGTCCACAGTTAGACAAACTGTCCATAAATGGAGATGATTTAGTACTATAGGTACTCTCACTAGAAGTGGCCATTAGATATTCATCTGTCCACAGTTAGACAAACTGTCTATAAATGGAGGTGATTTAGTACTATAGGTACTCTCACTAGAAGTGGCCATTAGATATTCATCTGTCCACAGTTAGACAAACTGTCTATAAATGGAGATGATTTAGTACTATAGGTACTCTCACTAGAAGTGGCCATTAGATATTCATCTGTCCACAGTTAGACAAACTGTCCATAAATGGAGATGATTTAGTACTATAGGTACTCTCACTAGAAGTGGCCGTTAGATATTCATCTGTCCACAGTTAGACAAACTGTCCATAAATGGAGATGATTTAGTACTATAGGTACTCTCACTAGAAGTGGCCATTAGATATTCATCTGTCCACAGTTAGACAAACTGTCCATAAATGGAGATGATTTAGTACTATAGGTACTCTCACTAGAAGTGGCCATTAGATATTCATCTGTCCACAGTTAGACAAACTGTCTATAAATGGAGATGATTTAGTACTATAGGTACTCTCACTAGAAGTGGCCGTTAGATATTCATCTGTCCACAGTTAGACAAACTGTCTATAAATGGAGGTGATTTAGTACTATAGGTACTCTCACTAGAAGTGGCCGTTAGATATTCATCTGTCCACAGTTAGACAAACTGTCTATAAATGGAGACGATTTAGTACTATAGGTACTCTCACTAGAAGTGGCCGTTAGATATTCATCTGTCCACAGTTAGACAAACTGTCTATAAATGGAGATGATTTAGTACTATAGGTACTCTCTCTAGAAGTGGCCGTTAGATATTCATCTGTTCACAGTTAGACAAACTGTCTATAAATGGAGGTGATTTAGTACTATAGGTACTCTCACTAGAAGTGGCCGTTAGATATTCATCTGTTCACAGTTAGACAAACTGTCTATAAATGGAAATGATTTAGTACTATAGGTACTCTCACTAGAAGTGGCCGTTAGATATTCATCTGTTCACAGTTAGACAAACTGTCTATAAATGGAGGTGATTTAGTACTATAGGTACTCTCACTAGAAGTGGCCGTTAGATATTCATCTGTTCACAGTTAGACAAACTGTCTATAAATGGAGATGATTTAGTACTATAGGTACTCTCTCTAGAAGTGGCCGTTAGATATTCATCTGTCCACAGTTAGACAAACTGTCTATAAATGGAAATGATTTAGTACTATAGGTACTCTCACTAGAAGTGGCTGTTAGATATTCATCTGTCCACAGTTAGACAAACTGTCTATAAATGGACACGATTTAGTACTATAGGTACTCTCTCTAGAAGTGGCCGTCCAGCCAAGATGACAAGCTTCATTGCTGCTTCGGGGCCTGGTCCGTTTGCCATCATTGTTGGAAAAAGGAAGATATTTTATGACCAATTAATGCAGAAAACCAGCTAATTCCAAAGGGTTCACATATTTGTCTTGCAATTGTATTTGATTATTTTTCATAAACATAGCAGAGAGGTATGACAACAATGGCTGATATAAGAAATGAAGATCACAGTGTATATACATTATAATGAGGAGATGTGAAAAGCATGCAAGAATCATGAAATGCCATAAATAACAAAAGATGACGTTACAATGTCCACTCTGGGAACTTTTCTTGTTGAAGCTTGCTGTTATTCACCTTTCCCATGGTTCCTGGTGTGTTCACGAGGGCATAGATTGCCCAGAGAGGCAGAAGAGACACAGAAGACAGCGTGAGCAGCCAACCCATCACTGTCGCCCAGCGAGGGGTCACCACACCCTTCCCGAGGGTCAACGGCGTCCAGCACACCAGCGAGAATATAAACGTGCCCTGCAGACACACACAGAGATGTTCTGAGAAGATGTTAATGGACAGTCAGAGGTCAGATGTCACAGTACATGTGACTCACAGTGCACATGGCTGGTGTCAGGTATCTCCAGCACAGTTTGAAGAAGCCGAGCGGATGGTAACCGATCATATGCTTAATATCGTTACTGAAGCGCTCTGGACCTGAGAACAACACAAAGGCATGACTGAACATATCATGAAACCATGTGCTTTCTGCACTGATCTGAAGACGTGTGTTTGTGTGTTCTGACCATAAATCCAGCCTATAGCGACGGACTGACAGACGGACAGCAGCAGTAGACTCACCCCACTGCAGGAGAAATGATCGTATATCTGAAACACATACAGACCTCCCTAAACACAAACGCAGAGAGAAGACAAGATATATAATGCTGTTTTGTCTGAGGAACGAACTGAGAGCATGGTTAAGAAAAGTGTGAGAACAGAAGTACGTTCAAGGTCATTTTGAAATTTAACAGCGACTTAAAATTAAAAATGTCATGTGTTGTAACCGACCAGAGACAGAATAAATAAATAATTAAATAAAAGTAATTCTGTTGTCATGTGACAAAAAAAAAACCTTTAGACCCTCACGACTGTGTGCAATATCAGAAAAATATAGATTATTATTTTATTTTGTTGGAAAAGGTGCATTTTGTTTAGGTCAAACGGAGCAACTCAAAATCAAACGTGTAAAAAAAAACGTTTTAATCTAAAAAAAAATATTTGTTATTATTATGTCGTGTACACTCAAGGTATAAGGAAGGTATTTTTATACCTTTTACTAGATAGTTTTACCACTTGACATTTTAATGTCACTACTATTGTTTTTGATTTGATATTTTATTTTATTTTGATTTTTAAAGATGTCACCTCGGACACGCAATGAAGCTGCATTTTGCAGAATTTCATTAAAAATACACAATCACTAGAAAAGTCGGGAGATTTCTCTAAAACTAACATTTAAACCAAAACAAGTTTCAATGTGTGAGTTGTAGCTGATTGTGAAAGAAAAGAAGAAAAGAATCAAGTGTCCAGTCAGAGGCACAAAAATTATACATGCAATGTATAGTTATATACCACAGTTAGTTCCGGTCCTCGAATCTGATTGGACGAGAAACGTTCCATGAGCACTGATGGTGTGACCGCATCAGCACTCGGCCGCTTCACTGTGTGTGTGTGTGTGTGTGTGTTTGTGTGTGTGTGTGTGTGTGTGTGTGTGTCGTGTGTGTGTGTGTGTGTATCACTCCGCTTGTGTTCATGCTGTTCTAAACTAAAGTGTATCTGTTAAGAGTTACTGTCTTGTAACAGTAACTCCTAACAGTAACTCCTAACAGTAACTCCTAACAGTAACTCCTAACAGGAGCCAGTTAGTGATGTAAAGTGAATCCGTTAGTCATTGTTTACATAGAACAGTGCTACATGAGTTTCCACATTTTATACATACTGTTTAAAATGGCGGAGGACATCGCTGTTTCTATAGTGAATGACATTTGTGCACTGGCTACACTGAAATAGAGAGGAATACCCTGCTTGGACGTCTATTTTCCACTGAGATAATTGACCTTCAGAAAGCTGACAACATCTCTGATTGGGTGTGGCAACAGGTGATCAAACATGCACTCTCTCTCACACACACACACACACACACACACACACACATTTAGCCGTCTATCCTTGTTTATCCAATGACTTGTTAGAAACAGCACAAGCCGTGATACTATTTCTGAAGTGAACTTTCTGAATTACTAACGGAGGTTTGGACGCATAATTTGGTTTGAACCATTAGCGGCAGATTCTGACTCGTCGCCTAAGAAAGTATCGCTTCGGCGAGTGATTAGGTCGAGTGCCGTAGGTAATTACAGCAGTGCCAATATAGGGCCATATCGCACTCTTGCTCGTGTGATATTGCTTAAGTATAAAACTTTTTCTATCAATTCAAAGTCAGGTGGTGTAACCAAAATACAGGTAGCCATACTGTCATGTGACAAAAAAAACCTTTAGATCAGGGGCCGGGAACCGATGGCTCGCGAGCCACAAGTGGCTCTTTGTTAAAAATCAGGTGTCTCGCCGGGTCTCTCACCATTCACCAACACATGATCGTTTAAAACTTTCTAGAGACACTTTTCCAACAGAAAGTGTGAGTGCGGCTGCAAAGCTTGAAGTCAATGACACTGTTTTGATTTTCTTTCTCCAGAATTTTACAGCCTACTCCTGGTGAACAAGGTTTGGAATGAACACCCGCCAAATGCGGATTATTCATGTCGAGTATTTTGCTGATGTACCAGCCACTGTGGAAGATGACCTGAAAGACTTGTCGGAGAGATATATAACAAGACATTAGACACAAAGACGCGCGTTTGACGAAGCGTGATTATATTGTGAAGAACAGACGAAACAAAAGCCGCCGATGCGCGTCTGATTTGACGTGTGCACAGTGAGATCTGAGTGCAGTGAAAGCGTTTCTCCAACGCACGAACATTCAAAGAGTTCTGGGACTCGTTTCCCAACAACTATTGATCTTCGCTGTTAAGAGCGTTTTCTACGAGCAACTTTATGAACGTTCGTTATTTTGTATGTGCAACAAAGGTGTTATAAAGCACCCGCAATATACGACGAGACTCGATCCAGTTCGCGAGCTCCTCTCCAAATGCATTTCATGCACGAGCAATACAAACACGTTCGATAAGAACACACATTTTTTGGGAACTCAAGAATTTTTTAGGCTAATTTATTATGATGATTATTATAATTATCTTTACATTTATAATTGTCTTTAGTTCTTAAGTTGTATTTGCGTGATGGCAAATGTTGCCGGTGGAGGTAAATGTCTGGATTTGGGGAGGGGTTATATATACGATTTGTTTTATCACTTTGTTATTTGTATTGCTTTTCCGTTTAATTTAAAGTGCAATTTGAATTTAGAAATGTCTTATTTTCAAGTTTTTCGTGAATCAATAAATTTATAAAATGTTTAAAGCAAAATCAGTAAAGCAAAAATATTCACTGGTCTTGGGGATTGACCAGATAATCGGATATTGATATTTTAAATGCGATTATCATTAAAATGTTATTTGCATATCGCACAAAAGGGAAGTTACGTTTTTCATGAAGTAAAATTAAGTAATTTCACGGAGACCCGCACAAACACGTGAACTCAATTCCATATTGCAACGTTACCTGGTAATATTTGCATATTTGTTTGTTTTTGAGTAGTTTATGGGCAATATAAACATTTTATTTTATTGAAAAATGTTATTTTAGAAAATAGTAAATTATTAGTTTGTGTTATGGCTCTTTCGAAAAAAAATACATCAACCAAAAATGTAAAAATTGCTCCTTAGTGAAAAAAGGTTCCCGACCCCTGATTGGCTCTGACCCTCACGACCGTGTCAAATAAAATAAATTAATAAATTAAATTTTTTATGACATTTTTATGAAAAGGCACATTTTGTTCAGGTCAAATGGAGCAACCCTATGAATTTGTGACTCCAAAAAATGATGCACGTAAAAAAATACTATTTATTCTGAAAACGTTTTTTGAATGAAAATAGATTGTGTTCATATGGCCAGAAACATTTGCTCACCAAAGCCACTTTTTAACAAATTCTGAGTGCAGATTATGTCTGTTTTACAGGAAGTTATTCAAATTGTACATAACTCACTGGTGTGACCATCAAAAGTCCGAGCAGAAAACAAACCGAACACACGATCAGCAGCAGCAGCTCGCGGCGGTGACCTCTGAGGAGGAGTGAAGGGTAAAGATCCGTTACTGATGTCATCAAAGCCTCCAGACTCACAAACTGAACAAACACACGGTGATTAGTGCTGCTACAAACCACAACTACACTGTCTGGTAGTCTGCTGAGGTGTCGTGTCACACCTGTGTGTCGAGGCCCAACATGATGATCATCAGGAAGAAACACACGGACCACAGCTGCGACAGAGGCATCATGGATACTGCGCGCGGATAGACGATGAACGCCAGACCAGGACCTACAAGAGAGAGATTAACGCTACAGCGAGACGTGAGATTATATAGTATCGTGGGACGAAAATGTTGTAGTAGAGAAACTACACCTGAAAAAGTAAATTTGAAATTGTGTCATCTCAAGCTACTCATGAGTTACTAATAAAAATAGCTAACTATATTGAAGCTATTTAATGGCGTAACCAAACAGAGACATATAAATACAGAAATAAATCATTTATTTGTAAAAGTCTCATGAAAAGCTGACAAAATAAAAATCTGAAAAATGTTGTTCACCAAAACAAAGTCATGTGACGTAACCAAAATGCAGGTCGCCATTCTGTTGTCAAAAATATATATTTTTTTAAATAATTACAAAAAAAATAAATATATATATATATATATATATAGGCTATATATATTCTTTTTTATTATTATTATTTGTAATTATTAAAAAAAAAAAAAATTATATATATAATTTACCTGCATTATTTTTTTATTTGTATTTTTTTTTTATTTAACAGAATGGCCATTATATATATATATATATAAAATATTTTGAGATTTTTATGAAAAAGCTTATTTTATTCCGATCAAACGGAGTAACACTATGAATTTGTGACTCCAAAAATCATTTAATATTTTTTTACTCTGAAAACCTTTTTTTAGTTATGTACACTCACATATTTTCAAGGTGCAAGAAATGTATTTTAATAACTTTTACTTGATGGTTACACCACTTGACATATTAATGTGTCCTTGTTACTCATATTACATGTATTTACTAAAGTAATAACAGTCCATTATGCATAATTACATGCAAATAACCCTAAACTTAAACCTATAGTAATTACATGTTGTTAATTAGTAATAATCAGTAATAACTTGTGTAATTACACTGTAACAAGGACACATTGAAATAAAGCATAACCAAAAATGTATTTAATTTATTTGTATTTTTATCACCAACCTTCTTTATCAACAAAACACATATATTTCTATAAATTAATTCAGTGAACAATTCTGATTACGCAATTCAATAATATCACCTGAGAGTTCCCAACGCTAAACATAAGGGAATCGTTATTTGTAACCGGTTCATTTACATGAACTGTCTGAAAGAACTAATTCACTTAAATGATTCAATTGTCCCAGCGCTACATGAGAGAGAGAGAAAGGTTTAGGCTGCGTGGGGCTCAAGTGAATCAGTGAATCATTTATGTGAACTAGTTCATGAACATGAACTGTCTGAAAGAACTGATTCACTTAAATGATTCAATTGTCCCAGCACTACATGAGAGAGAGAGGATGGTTTAGGCTGCGTGGGGCTCAAGTGAATCAGTGAATCATTTATGTGAACTAGTTCATGAACATGAACTGTCTGAAAGAACTGATTCACTTAAATGATTCATTTGTCCCAGTGCTACGTGAGAGAGAAAGGACGGTTTAGGCTGCGTGGGGCTCAAGTGAATCAGTGAATCATTTATGTGAACTAGTTCATGAACATGAGCTGTCTGAAAGAACTGATTCACTTAAATGATTCAGTTGTCCCAGCGCTACGTGAGAGAGAGAGGATGGTTTAGGCTGTGTGGGGCTCAAGTGAATCAGTGAATCATTTATGTGAACTAGTTCATGAACATGAACTGTCCGAAAGAACTGATTCACTTAAATGATTCAATTGTCCCAGCACTACATGAGAGAGAGAGGATGGTTTAGGCTGCGTGGGGCTCAAGTGAATCAGTGAATCATTTATGTGAACTAGTTCATGAACATGAACTGTCTGAAAGAACTGATTCACTTAAATGATTCAGTTGTCCCAGCGCTACGTGAGAGAGAGAGGATGGTTTAGGCTGTGTGGGGCTCAAGTGAATCAGTGAATCATTTATGTGAACTAGTTCATGAACATGAA
>NC_068280.1:52777385-52817385 GCF_025860055.1 Xyrauchen texanus
CACCGATTAACATCCTCAGAGCTCACCGTACATCTGTCTTTAAAGGTTTATAAGTTATCGTTAATAATCAATTCACCTATGGAGAAAATGAATGGGATTTTATACTTCCAGAACCCGAATGATGCGCTAGTCAGTGTCAGAGGGTTTTAGGGGCATTCTCAATCAACATGTGTACTTAGAGGCAAGTTTAGCAAATATAAATGACTTTAATCATAAAATCATGAGATTAATCATCTTGGATTTTTTTAATGTACTTAAAATAGTATGCATGTGTGTAGTGTTTACCTTGCCTGTTGACTTGACTCCTTTCCAAACACAAAAATAGCACATGACCCAAACCAGTAGCAGACACACGGCCAGATGCCAGTTAACTGATCCCAGTTCATCTTCAATATCAGAGAGCTTCAACACTTCACGCCTGGAGAGACAAACACAAACCAGTACTTACATACAGTACATACAGTACACACATGATCAAATCCCTCTTACACACTGGCATACCCAGACACTCACTCCCAAAACTCAGTGACGGGGGACGTGGCGTTCTCAGTGATGTCACTGACGTTGTGTCGCTCAAACCCCAGACAGGTATCTAGAGAGGAAACATATTTCCACAATGTGTATCAGTTCATATAACATGCTCATTCTAGAGAAGTATTAGGTATTATACAGTGGCAAGAAAAAGTATGTGAACCCCTGGAATTATCTGGTTTTCTGCTTTAATTGGTCATATAATGTGATGTCATCATGTATAGACAAACACAATGTGCTTAAACTAACAACACACAAACTGTTATAATCGTTCATTTCTTTATCGAACACATCCCGTTAAATTCTCACAGTGCTGTGGAAAAAGTAAGTGAACCCTTGGATTTAATAACTGGTCGATCCTCGTTTGGCAGCAGTAACCTCAAGCAAGTGTTTCCGGTATCTGCGGATTCGACCTGCACTTGTTCAGGAGGAGTTTTGGATCATTCTTCCTTACAGAACTGCTTCAGTTCATATTTTTATGATGTCTGGAGTCTCTCTTGAGGTCATTCCACAGCATCTCTATTGGGTTCAGGTCTGGACTCTGACTGGGACACTCCAAAAGGTGGAAGTCATTCTGTTGTGGATTTACTTTGATGTTTAGGGTCATTGTACTGCTGCAACACCTAACTTCTACTGCGCTTCAGCTGGCACACTGCCACCCTGTAGAATATCTTGATACATTTGGGATTTCATTTTTCCCTTGATGATGGCAAGCGGTCCAGTCCCCGAAGCAGCCCAAATCATGATGTCCCCTCCACTGTACTTCACCGTTGGGATGATGTTTTTATGTTGGTATGTGGTGACCTTTTTATGCCACACATAGTGCTGCTGTTCTTCCCAAACATTTTCCCAGTAGTGTTGTGGAGTGTCAAGGTGATCTTTGGCAAACTTCAGGTTGGAAAGCAGCGGCTTCCTTCATGATGTCCTGCCATGAACACCTGTTTAATGATTTCTGTACAGTAGACTCATGAACAGAGATGTTAACCAGTTCCAATGATTCCTTCAAGTCTTTCTCTGTCACTCTAGGGTACTTTTGTACCTCATTGAACATTTTGCGGTCCCCTCACATTACCACACAGGTGATGAGAGCGATTTGAGACACACAAGACACAGCCTAGAAATGATGTTTGCTCTCGTTCACACTAGCGTCAGGCCATATTGATTATAAATGTGAAGTGTGTAGTGTCAATCATGTTACCTGTGTTCCAGGTGTTATTACAGTGTGACCAGGGGAGCTGTGACTGAAAACTGCTTGCTAGGTAGAAAAGCGCCCACGTCAGAATTATGATGTAATACACACAGCTGTGTAAGATCATCACCTGACTGGCGTAACCCAGACCTGCAATAACAGAACATATTTTATATGATATTCTCTCTGGAAGCATCAGAATATAAACTCTCTCTCTCTCTCTCTCTCTCTCTCTCTCTCTCTCTCTCGGTCTCTCTCTCTCTCTCGCTCTCTCTGTCTTTATTGTACACTCTAAGAAGTGAAATATTTCTGACATCTGTTATATCATGCCATAAGTGTTTCATAATGATCTTACAGAGACACCAGCTCTGACTCATACTATCCTACTATATAAGCACTTATTGAAAAATGAATGAATTAGTGGATTGAGTCCAGATCACAACATTAAAACTAGTAGGGTACAACGGGTCTAAAGGCCCCTCAAAGTCCCTCTCCGCTGCCCCTCTCCGAGGCCCTCCAAAAAGGCCAGATAGCCGCCCCACTTCCTGATGTAGATATTCACGTTGCCCAAACTTCTATACACCATCTCCTCAAACGCCGCCACCCTGCCCAACTCCACGCACCACTCACAAAACGAGGGTGCACCAGACGACCTCCATTCCCTGAGGATGATCCACCTGTCAATCATCACGCCGGTCAGGACGCAGCTCTCCATATATCTATCACCCACATTCAAGACCGCCCCACCCCCCAAAACACACAGTCTAGGGCAAAACCAAAACCGAGTGTCAAACACTTCACACACGAAGCTCTGAACCCTCGGCCCAAACTCTTGGATCTTAACACATCCCCAAAAACATGGGATGCGTCCCCGTCTTCTGATTGGCATCGCCAGCAGGTGGGCGTGTCTTTAAGACCAAGCCTATCCAATCTAGAGAGGGTCCGATAGAATCGATGTAAAATCTTTAATTGCACAAGGTGCACCCTTCAATCTCTAGATGGAGACTTGATGTTTTTTAGAATCCTATCCCACAACCCCCTCCTCCAATCTTTCTCCCATACTCTCTTGAGAGAAGTTGAAGCTCCGCCCCCAGATTCTGAATTAGCAGGGAGTAACACACTGATGCCTCACGACCTTTCCCAAAAGCAGTAATCAACACTTCTAGAGTCCCTGCTGCTTTAGGGGGGTGTGCTACTCCCAAAAACAGTACAGAGCAGGTGGTGCAGCTGTAAATACATAAAGAGATCTGAGAATCCCAAAATGTTGAACCATATATTCAAAGGAACTCCGCTCTCATACAGGTCACCGAGTGTACTGTAGTAACCCCCCCTCCCAATCCACTCTGACCAGCAGAAAGGGGACTTATCAAAACATAATTTGGGGTTCAGCCATATGCTCGAGGAATTGAACACTCTGGACACTTTTGTCCATACCGAGTGTAAATGTGAGATAACAGGGTGTAACTTAACTTCTCCGGTTAGTTTAATAGAAAGGCTTTGCAGTGGCGAAACGGGGACAAGAACTTCCTGTTCAATACAAAACCAGGGAGGGGCTCTCTCAGGTGGAAGCGACCAATGAGCCAAATATCTGAGACCGAATGCATAATAATAAAACAAAATCTTGGGTCGGCTTAGCCCACCTGCCTCAATCGGTCTATGCAACTTATAGAAATGTAGTCTGGGACGTTTACCATTCCAAATAAAGGACTTCGCTATGCTATCAAATTCATCTACAGGAAGAGAGTTCTGTACGCAGAAACGGCGTTTTCAAATGTATCCACTTTGGAGTGCGATTTCAAAAAAGCTCATTTTTCATGGACAAACACGCGTATTAATGTGGGCGTGGCCTGAGACCAACACTGCGCAGAAGAGTAGCATTTTCTGTGTACCATTTCATTAATGATCGCTTACAACACCTTTAAGTCTTTCAACGATTTCTAAACAAATTCTGTCTATATATAATTATTTAGATCATAACAAAGGAGTATAAATTAACATATATAGCAAAAACAGCGAATTGCATCAAGTGTGGGACATGCAATATAGCATACAAAACCTACAACCTCCTTTGTAACACAGTTAATGATGGGCAAGGAGGAGGTGAGAACCGGCTTGTCAACATAAATAATATTTAATTAAACTTAAACAAAATGCACAAACATAAACACACACATGACGGACATCCCCGTAATTCTCTCTCTCTCGAACCATCGTCACTGGCCGCCTTTATCCCTCGCGCGCCTCATCAAGCCGATTGGGGACCGGGCGCGCAATATTCCGACCCGGTCCCGCCCCCCTCCGCTCCACATCCTTATCCGATACTTTTATGCTACTGTTACCGTAAATCACTGTCCACTTTCATTGCATGGAAAAGAGCAGTGTGAACATTCTGCTAAACATCTCCTTTAAATGATTATATAGTGAGACCTGCAAACAGAGGACAGATTCTCTTCCAGGCGCTGACTCCTGCGAGACTGGTGAACTGACCCAGAGCCGTTTCCAGCAGGAAGAGAGGAATCCCACACAGGAACAGGAATAACATGTACGGCACAAAGAACACACCTGTCTCGAAGACGGAGAGAACAAGAGGATGATTACAATGTTTGACACAATAGCACAAAAATACAAACAGGCTGCACAAATATTCCACGTGATCTTGCGATTAATATGAGCTTATAGCACCGCATGCATAATCGCTTTTGTTGCCGCTGAATGTAAATGAAGCGTACGAATGTGTGAATTAATGTTTCACCTCCTCCATTCTTGTAACACAGATATGGGAACCGCCACACATTTCCCAAACCGATAATCTGTCCGGCAACAGCCAATAGAAATTCAGCTTTACTGGCCCACTGACCACGCTCCTGCAGGTCACAACCCTGCAGCGGCTGACCTCTGACCCCCAGCAGCACGTCCACCTGCTCGACACACACCCGTGAAGACATGACACCCCTCACAACACAGGTGGGGAAGGAAAGAAACGTATAATGAGCTGAATGAGAGACGCTGAGAAACACACACACACACACACATTATGCATTAACTTACATCACGACAGTGTGTTGCAGTCGTCTCATCATACGTACGGTCTACGCTCGAGCTGTCGTTTATGTGTATGTGTGTTACCTAATACTTTGAGGGAGGAGTGTCCCTAAATAGGGTCCAATGTGAGCAGCACGCTCAGCAGGAGTGGCTGTTCTCATGTAAGTTAATATCTCTGCATGACTTGAGAAATGGATGATTTTTGACAATAATTCTATCATTCTTACCTTCACTTTTGTAATAATACTTAATAAAAATAAACAGTTCTACACACGTGTGTCTGCGTATATCATTTACTCAACTTTAATGCTGTTCTACATCTGTTTGTCTTCGTGTTAGACAGAAAGTTCATACAGTTAACCCTTGTGTTCCGGGTCAGAGATGAACGGCCTGTTAAGATTATGTTTATAAATCTCGCTATTGCATATATTACCACAAGATATTGATTAGAACTTTTCATCAACTTCTTTTTTGTAATTATGGAAAATATATATATATTTTTATTGATAGAAGGATTTTATTGAACTGAGCTTATACCGGAGAAAGATGAGATATTCATGTGTTATATATATCGTTAGAAAGGTCTCAATTAGTAAAATGTAATGAGTCAATTTGATTCACTCAGAGATCAAACTGCTGTCAGTTTTAGTGCATGAAATTCCCACTGACACACACAAATATAATAAACAAGAGTGTATGTGTACCTTATTACTTCCTGAAACATTCATATAACATATACGATAACATATCGTAACTTTCAGCAGAATATCCCGATTCAAACGAGCCCAAACACGACAAAATATAATGAGCAGATAATATTCCTCAAAGACTGTACATGGAAAGATGATGTACAAAAGCGTACATAACACACATTGTGTGTGTGTGTGTGTGTGTGTGTGTGTGTGTGTATGTGTGCGTTTTTGTGTGTGTGTGTGTGTACATGTTTGTGTGTGTGAGTGTGTGTGTGTGTTGTGTGTGTGCTGTGTGTGTGTTTTGTGTGTGTGAGTTTGTGCGTCTGTGTTGTGTGTGTGTGTTGTGTTTGTTGTGTGTATGTGTGTAAATGAGTGTGTGTGAGAGGGTGTGTGTGTGTGAGTGTGTGTGTGTGTGGTTTGTGTTGTGTGTGTGTTGTGTGAGTTTGTGTGTGTGTGTGTGTGCATTTGTGTGTGTGTGTGTGTGTGTGTGTGTGCATGCGTTTGTGTGTGTGTGTGAGTGTGTGCGTTTGTGTGTGTGTGTGTGTGTGTGTGCGTTTGTGTGTGTGTGTGTGCGTTTGTGTGTGTGTGTGTGTGAGTGTGTGTGTGTGTGTGCGCGTTTGTGTGTGTGTGTGCGCATTTGTGTGTGTGTGTGTGTGTGTGTGTGTGCGCTGTCGTGTGTGTGCGTTTGTGTGTGTGTGTGTGTGTGTGTGTGTTGTGTGTGTGTTGTGCGAGTGTGTGTACAAATACACATCCACATATGTGTTGATCTAAAGGATTGTGATGCTCCTGATTATTTAATATTTCTGTATTTTGTCGTCTTATCCATTTATTTCCAATGGCCGGTAACTTTTTACTAGGAACACAACAAGGCATTGGTGTGTTGAAAAGTAATTGTTCTATTTTTTTTACTTATTTGTTACATTTGTTTTTTAAGTTTTAAGAATTTAATTAGACACCATTTGGATGATGCAATTAAATTAAACTTTAAAACATGGAATTCTAGAAAATTTCTTTAAAAACAAAAAAACTTAAAAACTAAAGCTACTTAAAAACACACATAAACTCTGGCGCAGTTTTTCACACTCAATTTTAAAAGCTCCCCATTCACATATACACTCACCTAGAACTTTATTAGGAACAGTATGGTCCTAAAAATAGTTCCCAGTATGGTCTTCTGCTGTCGTAGCCCATTCGCCTCAAGGTTCGATGTGTTTGCATTCTTAGATGCTATTCTGCACACTACAAATGTACAGAGTGGTTATCTGAGTTACAGTAGCCTTCCTGTCAGATCAAACCTTTCTGGCCATTCTCCGTTGACCTTTTTCATCAACAATGTGTTTCTGTGCACAGAACTGCCGCTGGCTGTATGTTTTTTGTTTTTGGAACCATTCTGAGTAAACTCTAGAGTCTGTATGGGCATGAAAATCCAAGGAGATCAGCAGTTATACCAGCCTGTCTGGCACCAACAATCATGCCACCAATTTTCCCTATTGTGATGGTTGATGTGAACATTAACTGAAGCTCC
The DNA here is from genome assembly GCF_025860055.1 of Xyrauchen texanus. NCBI lineage: Eukaryota > Metazoa > Chordata > Actinopteri > Cypriniformes > Catostomidae > Xyrauchen > Xyrauchen texanus. The sequence goes on from NC_068280.1 coordinate 52,784,365, forward strand.
TGACCCATATTTGCATGATTTTATGCAGTGCATTGCTGCCACATGATTGGCTGATTAGATAATCAAATGAATAAGTAGGTGTACAGGTGTTCCTAATAAAGTTCTAGGTGAGTGTATATGCATAAGCACCCTCACAGATGTGAACTGTAGGGGGCGCTCTAACACATTATACCCCTCACAGATGTGAACTGTAGGGGGCGCTCTAACACATTACACCCCTCACAGATGTGAACTGTAGGGGGCGCTCTAACGCATTTTACCCCTCACAGATGTGAACTGTAGGTGGCGCTCTAACACATTATACCCCTCACAGATGTGAACTGTAGGGGGCGCTCTAACACATTATACCCCTCACAGATGTGAACTGTAGGGGGCGCTCTAACACATTGTACCCCTCACAGATGAGCTCGTCCATAGACATTCAGTCTAATGTTCAGTTCAAGCAACACCCTCATTATTACATTGAATATCTCGGCCTCTGAGTGGACTACAAGCTCAGTCTAGGTGTCATTAGAAAGCTGAGATCCTCCCCTTTGCGATGATATCATCAATGTTTCCAAACTTTTCTGATGATTTGTTTTGCATGCTGTTCCTTCTGGATGGCATATTTAGTTATGGACATATAAGATACAACATTGGATTATTCACACAAGCTCACAGACAAGTAAAACATTTTGAGAATGTTAAAGCAGATATAAAGTTTTGGCTACTTGCAGCTTACAGTAGCAGTGATCAGAGAATCAGTCATCTTTTGAACTGTGGTATTAGGTTTCATTTCCATTATGTGTTATGTGAATTACTTTTATTTTCATATATATATATATATATATATATATATTTCTACCCCATTTACTGTAGAGGGCACTAATTTTAGACACGTTTGTTTTGAGGCCTTAACATAAATTCACTGGTATATGTGCTGGCTACATATACCAGTGGCATCATGACAAATTATTTGGGAGTTTGGGAAATGGTTAGGGTCAGCCCCCCCCCCAGACTGATCAATGTTGAAGAACAGGTCAGCAGTGGTTATGTAGGTCAGAGTTTAACACATCTAATACAATTACTGCTGCTTCACAACCCAGTAAGAGATGTTGACTTTGCCAATGTGGAATGGATTTTTTCTATTCATTCTGAACCATCAACTGACACACTCTAGGGCTTGAACTCACTGACCCCACCACCCCATAAACACACGACAATATGGTCTAGATAAACTATGTAATGAATGAGACATCACTTTTCAGCATCTCACATTGTCTATGAGACATCAAGTGTAGCTATGCAATGAATGTAACAATCATGACATATTTCAGACAGCTGTGAACGTCTGTAAGCCAGACGAGGTTATGTAATCATATTGCAACAATTCTGATACAATATCTCTGTCTCTCTGGACAGCTGCTTTATTTATAATAAACAAAACCCCACCAAATATCGCATTGCTTAAACTTAAGGTTCACATATGGACTAAAGAATACAAACTGAGTTGTTGGTTAGGAGGAGTGGAGTGGCCTCATTTGCATAGAAATTAAGATGAAAATACATAAAATACAATGTGATAAAACTAACTTCCTAGTGTATTTGTCATTTAAAGTTTTATACATTTATAGACACATGGACTGTGGTCGTAACAGGTTCCAATAAAGCAAATGCACAAAAACAATCTTCCTCTATATTTCACAAAAATTCACAAAACATACGAATGAGTAATCCACTCTTCTAACCATGACATCTTTAAATCCACAGGCATATTTAGTTGCACAGTAGAAGCTATCCATCAACTATCCTAGATGACCTAGGTTACGAAGTCCCTAGAAGTCCATGTCCAAACATTCAAAAGGCAAGGTAGCTGCACCTTGTGAACAACATACAACCCAATCGCTGGGTGCCGTATGAAAGTAAGGCAGCATCAGCCAGACAGCTTCCTTGTGGCTTTCACTGCCCGAACGTCATAATAATCTTTACCTCATGGGTACTGTACCTCAGCCAAAAAATGACAACATTGATGCCACTGAGTCCGGTTACCCGTGATCATACACACCCAGTCCCACATTAGGCTAATCAAGCCTCTGAGGTATAAAGGTCAACTGCAGAGTATCGTGCGGGAGAGAGAGATTGTTAGCGGACATATCCGTCGTGTGTGTGTTTATGTTGTCTTTTAAGTTGATCATTAAAACTATTATTTATATTGTAAAGCCGGTTCTTGCCTCCTCCTTTCCATTGATCCATTTATACCCGCCATTTCTGCTAAAGTCTCTAACCATCTATTGGCTGCCTCCCGGGTTCCCCAGCCCAGAAGAAGAACATGACCTATCATACCTAAAGTCTTAGCTGTGGCCTTTATTTCTCATTGCCAAGTCATTTTTTGACCACCACAAACCTTACGGCAATCAGCTGGCAGCTGACTGTAGATTGCGCAGCATGATAAACGGTGGTTAGGCATTCAGAGTACATGACTTAACCATCTAAGTCTGTGCATCCTGACAGCTTTTAAGAGTGAACTACATTGATTCTCAGAATCTAAAATCCACCTTCTGACTTCATCGATGCTAATCCTCTGCTGCCATCCAATTCATTTGATCAAACGCTAGCATCAGTTGTCGAAGACCTGATGATGCCTCAGATCCTCCACTCTGAGCGGCTAGGTTTCACAGCCATAGAATAAGACTGCCCCCACTGTGGCTTTGTAGACACACCCTTTCATCTTGAATGAAATGCCGGTTTGATGCCATAGGTGACCCATGTTGCTGAAGACAGCTCTAGTCTTTGCAATTTGAAGACCTATCTCAGTCCCTACACTTCCGCCATTACCAATACAGCTTTGAATGTACACAAACTCATCAACTACCTTTAATATTTCATTATCAGGTCTTATGTTAGTAGTGTTAATGCAATCTTGAAGCAGCACTTTACACTTTGAAGGTGCAAAGTGCATGCCGAAAAACCAAGCTAGAAATACTATCAAGTGTTACTTGCACGTCATAGAAACTGTTGAACAGCAAAACCTTATCATCAGCATAGTCAGGATCCGTTACTTTGTCCCCGGGAAGAATGTCAACACATGAATTCTGTGACCCTAACCCTAACAGAAATCCAGTTCCAGTGATTGAAATCAGCCTCTGGTTCTAAACCCTGTTGGAAGTATGATTGGAAAACTTGGATCAGATGTATCAAGTCTAACTCAAACCGTCCAAACATTGCAGACTGAGGTAAACGTTAGTACACTGAGTATACTAGAAGTTGGTGGACGAACAAAAAGAAGAAGATTAATTTAAGGTTAAAGGGTCATATATGGCAGCTTTCTTTCTTACTGACTAACTTAAAGTGGAAGGCCGACCTCCCAGAAGTGGAAGTGGTGAGGCGAATCTTGAACAGTTGTAACCCTTCCCTGGCAGGCGGTCTGAGGGGTGCAGTGCATACTGTAGAACTGCTGGTAAAGGTTGGATCAAAGTCGAAAGATACCTGAACTCAAAGAAAGATTACAGGGTCAAAGTCAACCAAATCAAAGCCCACGAATGAGGGAGAAGGAGTTCCCCAGCTAGCCATAACATTACCACTAAAACCCCTGGTACTCAAACTCACATGTGTTCCTTGTACAGTCTACTACTCCACTGCTCAAGGTTGACATTGTTCCACTAGTGAGAACCTCCAGAAGAGTTCAAACAGGACTTTTGTATTAGCGGTTGATCAAATGATACTGCTGTAGCTAACTTTAAAACTAGCGGGTCCATGTCGAAAATTCAGTGATGCCGGTAGTGACGAGTCTCTCTGACCAATCAGTGATCTGCAGGGTTTTGACGTCACATTTAGTATCGGCTCGGCTCGCTTGGAACCTCGACCGAGGTGGTACTAAAACAAGTACCAGGTACTATCCACAGTGGAGTCGAGTTGTTCCGTGCAGTGGAAAAGCTCCATAACAGTGATGTCAACACGTATTCCCAAGTTCAACAAGTTTGTCATTTTACATTTAGCTGAGAATAAATATTAGAGGTGACCGATATATCGGCTTTACTGATTAATCGGTGCCGATAGTAGATTTTTAGAACAATCCGTTATCGGCACAAATCTAAACGGGGCAGTGGTGGCTCAGTGGTTGAGGCTCAGTGTTACTGACCAGAAGGTTGGGGTTCAAGCCCCAGCACCACCAAGATGCCACTGGATTGTCCCTGTAATAAGTGCACTGTAAGTCACTTTGGATAAAAGCATCTGCCAAATGCATAAATGTAAATGTAAGCTGATAGTTTTTTATTGCTACAAGTTCCTCTGATAATTAAGTTTAAATTGAAGTGAGGGCATACAAAGAAAAATGCAACTATGGAAACGTCCCTCATCAGCGCATACATCGTGTATCCAAATTCATATATTGTAAATAATAATAACCCTTACAAAAAATCCAAACAATTTGCAGACTTGCCTCTAATTCGCCGCTCGTTATTTCCACATGCAAATTAACTTTTGTTTTGCTGCAAATATTTGCTAGAAGTTTGCAGCTCTTTACCGGTAGTGGTGAACCTTTGGCAACAATGGACAGTTTGCCGCAAAGATCAATTTAAATTTAGATGTGGCAAATTTGCCATGTACTCTCGATTTTCAAAAGGGAATATAGAGGCTATAAAAAGCTTAATTTGGTCAATATTAAATATAGAATATTGTAATGAAGCCAAATTTCCATCATTTGAAAATAAGAGTCCCCGGTGTGTCTGTTTCAGGCTTGTTTAATGTTAAAAGTCCCACATTATGCACCAAATCTTTGGGATTTTGGTTGAAAAATATATTTTTTAATAAATTTTGGACTCTGACCTCTATGTCTGTGCCAACTAAGAAAATGTTGTAACATTCTTTAAATCAAGATTAAATTGATTAATCTGTTATCAGCCCTTTCCACTACCTTAGTTATCATATCGGCAAAATCCACTATCGGTCGACCTCTTAGTAAATATAGTGTTTTCCTAGTTTAGAGTTTGGAACAAGATATTCTTTAAGCAGACTTCCAATATCTAAAGTTTTGAATCTAAACTTTTTCTGCATTAGATAATTCAGTCAACTTTTAAAATAGAGTTTGTCTGACAAAATAGAAGTTGAATTTTTCACAGTGTAATGGCCGCTAACATGAAGTCAGCAGGTCAGACGGTTTAATGAGTTCATGCTAATCAGTGCCAGACTGGTAAAATAAAAACCTGCTCTTATGACCGACTCACACCAGACAAACAGTCTCGCTTAATGGTGAGAAATGCACTTTCTAGAGCGACAGCCATGATTTATTTGTCACTGAGACGGAAGGCAATGCAATAAAACAGAAGTTTGTCATCCTTCAATTAAGAAAGGATTTTCAACACCCTGACAAAAACCACTGTGATGATAAAATATTTCATTATGATAATCGACTGAAATCGGTTGCACACAAAAATACCGGTCATTTGTTTACTCTTATCGTTCATTTCAAGTCCATTTATAAACGTGTGTGTATGGGACACATTCCTGTCCGTCAAAACGGTACATGCTGGTTCACACTGTCCCAATACATGGCGATTTTTCAAATATCTTCTGACTCAGATTTTGGGCACATCCAGACTAAAGTGATCCGTTTGAAAAGCCATTGATCTTGCTACATTTATGCCTCTCGTGCACACTAGAATGGGCTTTCCTCCACTGAAAAATTTGATTTCTGAAAAACATTTTTCATATTGGTTTTTAGTTCCCAGAACATTCCAGGAACGTTGGTTTTGGGTTCCAGAACAGTCATTCAAACATTTTAATTCCTAACGTTCCCCTAAACCGTGTGCCAGTATCCTTTCTGCAACCCTGCTGTATGTCCATCTACAATCCATTGTTTTATTAAATTTTAATATAAGATACATCACATGTACAGGGGCAAGAAATAGTATGTGAACCCTTTTGGAATTATCTGGTTTTCTGCATAAAATGTGGTCACAATAATAGACAAACACAATGTGCTTAAACTAACAACACTGAAACAATTATAATTTCATGTCTTTATTGAACACATCCCATTAAACATTCACAGTGCTGTGTCAAAAGTAAGTGAACCCCTAGGCTAATGATGTCAACAAAAGCTAATTATAGTCACAAGTTGGTAAACCTGGCATGCAAATAATGAAACTAGATTGGAAGTGCGGGTTAGAGCTACTTTCACTTATAAAAAGCTCTCGAACATTTTAGAGTTTGCTATTCACAAGTGTCTGACGGTTCTGGTGCTCAGAGCTCTGTTGCATCGGCTAGAAGGCAACAGTTCAAAATGGTAGTGGACAGGGTGAATGGGATCCAGAGTGATTTTTCCACCCCTTTTCTTCACTCTGGAAGTGTACAGTTCTTAAAGGGGTGCAATGGGCAACCAATAATCCTCTCAACAGTCCGAACTGTCCTTTATAGTTTTCTGATGTCTGATTTTGCAGCTGAACCAAACCAGACAGTTTTTGAAGTACAGAGGACACAGTGCTGTACAGAATGGTGAGGGGGGTCAGTGTTGGGGTGTTCCTCCTAAAGTCCACAATCATCTCCACCGTTTTCAGCATGTTCAGCTCCAGGTTGTTTTGACAGCACCAGACAGCCAGCCGTACATCCTCCCTTCTGTATACAGACTCATCTCGGATGAGGCCGATGACTGTAGTGTCATCTGCAAACTTCAGGAGATTGACAGAGGGGTCCTTGGCGGTGCAGTCGTTTTTGTACAGGGAGAAGAGTAGTGGGGAGAGCACACATCCCCGAGGGGCACCAGTGCTGTTTGTACAGGTGCTGGAAGTGAATTTCCCCTGTCCCACTAGGTGCTGCCTGTCTGTCAGAAAGCTGGTGATGCGAACAGAGATTTGGTGTAATTTAGACTGGAGAATAACTGGGATGATGGTAATACACCGTCCAGCCAAGCTAGGTAGACTCAGCGCAACAAATAGGACTTAACATTGGTGTAATGATGCGTTTTGAAAAGTTAAAGTTGTTTTTATGATTAAAAAAAAAATATTTCTGCTGCTTGTTCAATTTACTTGATTAAATTCAACTAAAGCAGCTCAATTCTAGAACATTTGTCAACTTGATTTAATTGTGTTCTATCCATGCCTAGTTTTGTTGGGTTTACTCAATTCAACTATGTTCTTCCTACACCACTCTTTGTGTTGAGATTAGTCATTTTAAGTTAGGAATACTCATTTAAAACACATAGTTTCTAGTGAAACAATTCTATTGTAAGTCTATCTTCTATGTGTTTATGTGCCTTGTTCTTGATACTAACTTGTTAAAGATCTATGAACTGTCTATTAAATCTATTTTATTAACAATTGTACCATGTAGTAATATTCTTCTGCTGGATTTAGGGTTAGTTAGGGTTACCCTAAAGTACTGTAACTGAAGATCCCAAACATAAATGCATTAAACATTAGCACTCGCAACTCTACTTCAAAACAAAGTGAAGAGGAAAAACCCCTCGGCCATGTGCAGAACACATCAGCGTACCCAAACCAAGAAGCTGCATCAGCATTCTGCATAGAAACCAAAGCACCGGGGTTTAACATCTACAGAACAAACGGTGGTTATTTTGGCTCCGTGCGTCTATAAACCCGGCTGCAGATGAAACACATGTGCTCAAGTGGAGATTACATCATCATATGGCAAACGACCACATGACATACACAATGTAAATCCACATGGCGAGTTCCATGTTCAATCCACTGACAGAGAAAAGACACGTTTGTAAGACACAAGCAAGGTGAAAATTAATTTACCGTCTATATGCCCTCCTGAAACACCGTCGGAACCTGAAGGTCAAGTTCAACCTCGAGAAATACTGTAGCGATTCGACCACTGGCTAACTTTCACCAATAGCCTCGGTGCGTTTTTGGGTGACATCATCTGAGAAGTAGCTTCAGAGGCGGAGCAAGTTATTACTTTTTATATTAAGAAAGTAAATCAAGTCAATTTCATGTTGACATTTAAGGAGACTTCAGTTTCAAAGACTTGTGATTTAAGACATCAGTCGATTCTGAATTCATTAAAAGCTGTACTGTAATTTCAGACTTAAGCATTCGTACAGGAAACATAAATCAGGAGAGCCTCAGATATCCTCCGCATACTATAAGATGTCATGCATCATAGAAGCATAAATGCTGACTCGCTGTTTTGTGCTTATACAGTGTAGTCACAACCCTTCATTAACACAAACATCTGCATGTTTTGTTCCATGTTTCCAGGGACATCAGACACCCTGAAGAGTTCAACATGTTTAAAATGAAGTCAAGCAGATTTCACAGCTCTGATATCATTCATAAACTTTCATGGCAGAATTTCTATAAAATCTTCCAAGAGAAATCATAAAAGCTAAAACGACTTGACAATGTTTGTTTGCTTTTTCTATGATGTTTTACATCTCAGATTCTCAGCATGACCCAAGTAATGCCAAGAGACCAGTCTTATTACAATGGATCTAATTTTAAAAACAATTTGTTATATCATGTGACCACTAGGTGGCGCTTGCTCCAAAACTCTCGGGTACCTTCAGGGCATGGTGTCCATGACACACACCAAGTTTTGTAACGTTATGCCAATGGGTTTGTAAAATGCAGCATTTTATGATAAAATTCAAAATGGTCGACATAGGATCTTTGCAGTCGCCTCGTGCAAGATTCCGCCATGGGCCGCCACTGCTCATGGGTCTGTGGAACCGTGTCTGTGGACCATCTTTATGCCTCAAGGATATAGCCATTTTTCAATGTTCTTGACCAGTAGGTGGTGCTGTGCCAAAACTGTTCATCTACCCTTAGGGCATAATGACCTCTTTGGCGTGCTCACTGTCGAAATTCATTGATGCGTTACAGGAGAACAGTTTGGTCCATCAAAAAGCTTTTGAACACTTTTTATTATGAGTGTACCTGGATGATACATGCCAAATTTTGTGCAAATTGGACATGTGGCCTAGGAGGAGTTTGAAATGTATTTTTGGGGGGGAAATTCAAAATGGTGGAAAATCTAGTGGCTATATTGACCATGATGGTAAGCAACTGACTTTCTAGGCTTTATGGATCAAAAGTTATTAGCGTAAATATTAATAGCGAAGTGCAAATTTGACGTGTTGGTGGCGCTAGAGGGTTTTGAGATGGAGACCCCAAATTTGTTATATTGGAAGTTTAGACTGTCCACTTTTCGTGTACCAAATTTCATAATTTTCCTCCAAATGGTTCTATGGGCTTCCATGGATGACTTATAATAATGTAACGAAAACCAACAGATACAATAGGCTCCAATGCACCTTTGCTTGGCCCATAATTACAAACTCAAATGAAACAACTGAACATGGCACATTACATTGCATTGTACAGAAGTTAATAAACTCGTGCACTTTTGAAATGTTCAATATCATAATAATATACTGTAGCATCAACTAACTAATATTCCTCATGCAAACAACATTTTGAGTTCTGATTAAAAAGTAGGTTCAGAAGATGTGTGTTTGGTTTTAAGTGCTGGTATTTTAAAGATGGGTCATGCTTGGTTTTTAAGTTCAGATCATGTTTCAGTAAAAGCCTCATGAAATGGATAAGAGCCGCTGAGAGGTTGATCCTGTAAAGTTTACTGTTATTACTTGCCTTAAAATGGGCAAATTTATGCAATTTATACTTACTACATCATTGCTTTTGCATTTAGTTTTTTTCTCCAAGCATTTTACTTCAAAACCTAGAGCTCCCCTGATGTACTTTTAGTGTGCACAGATAGCTTTCAAGTAGTTAAATGTGAGCTAATGTGGTTTGGCGGTTTTTCAAGTGCTGTCATTCAAGCAGCACAAACTCTACCCTTCATCTACACCACACTACAGAAGTCAAGCTGACAGATTTACACATGATGGAAAAACTTTTGTTTTCACACAAAAAACTATACAAGGCTCTCTTAATGGGGTTATCTCTTGATTTTCAGTCATTTTAATTGATGTGGAATCTGAAGATGTTTTTAAAACACAGAAGGGGTGATGGGGAGTCAAAGGTGTTTCACATGCCAGAAATAAAGGCCATTCATGCTGTGATTTACATGCGTCTTTTGGTAAGTAATAAATAGGTTTTACTCTACCATCCAAGACCACAATACTCCAGAGAGTCGCATTGCTGTCGAACTCCTAATGTAGCGGGGTCAGTGCGCGAGTCAATCACGACATTCTCATAAACCGTTCTATCAGTGGTTTTTGGGGTTGTTTTCGTGGACTGATTGTTTGGTGTTGTCAGTGCACGAAGAATGTGATGACAAAGTGCTACATTTGGAATTGATTCTGGCCCCTCCACCCTCACATTACATAAGTGCTTTCAACAACTGGAAACATTTCACTGGACATCACTGACAACACTCAACATACTGTGCAACCTGTCTTGACCACATTATGCAGAAAAAGGCTTGAATTATCTTCTGTTTGCATGTATTTTCGTGTTGTTTTAAGGGAATCGTAAACGTGTAATTAAGGTGTACTTGACTCATAGCTAAAAAATGCCAAAGAGATATCCAAAGATAAGATTACGCAGTTGCAATCTGTCTTTAACATAAATCATCTGTTGGATTATTGGGTCATGAGATCAGCCTAGTCAAGAACAACAAAAGCATTTACTCTCAAACACTCTGCACACACCAGATACACTGAGGTCTCATTGCAAAACATGTACACATATGAGAGTCGGCACACAAAAGCATTGATACTACTGTTGCAATTTATAATTAATACACAGCTTCCATTAGATAACTTTGGTCTGGCTGAGGATTTCTAAAGTTGAAAGGACTTTTCTATTATTTATTTTTAACACTAGGAGGCACTGTACCCAAATAGCTCTGGTTGGTTAAGGGCATGTTGCTCGTAATGTATACCCAATTTCAACTCAATACGCCAAATCTTTGTAAAGATACAGCTTTGTTTGACCAAAATGGCGAACAGGCCATTTGGCCAAAAGTACATTTCTCTCAAATGTTAAGATGTCGGCCAAAGTCGAGGTTGGGGAGTAAAGGGGGTGGATCCATTGGAAAGTTCATGAGCAGACAAATCAAAGGATATATGATTGATTGTGTGTAGGCCACACAGTTCAAAAGTTATTTGTTGTTTAAAAGTCACGTTTTGGGGGGGGTCTGTGTATCTCAGCGAGTATTGATGCTGACTATCACACCTGGAGTCATGAGTTTGAATCCAGGGTGTGCTGTCAGTGACTCCAGTCAGGTCTCCTTAGCAACCAAATTGGCACGGTTGCTAGGGAGGGTAGAGTCACATGGGGTAACCTCCTCGTGGTGGTGATTAGTGGTTCTCGCTCTCAATGGGGTGTGTGGTGAGTTGTGCGTGGATCGTGGAGAGTAGCATGAGCCTCCAAATGCTGGGAGTCTCCGGTGTCATGCTCAACGAGTCACGTGATAAGATGCGCAGAATTGACAGTCTACACGTATTGAGGTGAGTAACCGTGCCTCCACGAGGACCTACTAAGTAGTGGGAATTGGGCATTCCAAAATTGGGGAGAAGGGGAATAAATAATAATAATAATATTACTGTCACATTTTTGAACTGATGGTGGCGCTAGAGGATTTGAGTTGGAGACCCCAAAGTTGGGCAGAATAATGATTGGACCCTCATCAATGGGTGTGCCAAATTTCACTACTTTTCTATTTACAGTTTTACAAACGGGTTGCCGAAGACTTTCGGCCAGAAGATGAGGCATTGATGAGACACCCATTGATGAGGGTCCAAATCATTATTCTGCCCAACTTTGAGGTCTCCAACTCAGATCCTCTAGCGCCACCATCAGTTCAAAAGTGTTTTAAATCATTAAAATGAACCGTTATGAGTGTTTGAATGTCTCTTCTGGTCAGTTCATGTGACTCGTGGGTCCGTGGTACTGTGTCTGTCCCAGAATGAGCAGGTGTTTGATTCTGGATCACATTCAAACTGTATCATGATCTGTTAAATTCAGCATCCCAACAGCCATTACATCATTCACACAGAATGCAAACACCTACGCCAAAAGATTTAATGACACAATGCAACACAACAGCCAATGAGATCTACTTTAGAAAACAGCACTGGCAATGCTGATATTATATGAAGAACTGAAACCCTTTTATGAGACTTTTGGAGCGTTTTAATGTTATAGTAGAGACTGTACAAAGTAACATGCACTTGTTCCCTTAATGATCTGTTTCACTCGATCTGACCTTAATATGGCAATGTATACATTTAATAGTGTATGATGGCGAGTAAATGCAAAATAAGTGGTTTGTAGATGTACGTGTCAGATGGTCTCGTTTGGTCTAAGTTGGCGGTCCTTGTCCAGAAAAAAAATAAACGCAAAGTAGACCGGTAGGGTTGGGTATTTCTAAACATTTCGGAGTGACTATACCCAGGTATAAATAGCACCTGCCACACAGCACGGCTATTTGCACGCTAATAGTCTATTGGAAATGTAGACATGTACGCCAAATTGCGATAAAGGTGTAACATCGATGCGTCCTTATCTTTTCAACCCGGGTTCGATTCTGCGTTGTTGCCATTTTACCATGCTGCAACATACCATGGTCATGCTACGGTTACTGTAGTAAATCATGGAAGGTAAAGTTAGGGTTAGGTATTTCCGTTATAATGTTAATTTTGCTTGCATATGTAATTCTCTCTCCGCTAATGCTGTTAATTATACAGGAGACATTCTAACTAGGTACATCATGAAAATATATACATTTTGCAAGTTTTATATTATCAATAGTTTGTCGTCATCGGTCACATTTTAGCTTTTTAAACATGTACAAATTCATGGATTCCATCAAGAAATATAATGTCTTGAAATTGCATGATATAGGGATTGGAAGATGTGGATATATTCAGTTCAATACATGAGATTATATTGAATTGTGAACCTCATATCGAGTCGATATAAGTAATGCTAAAAATGTTACTGTCACTTTAAGAGTTAAGCGTGCAGCAGTGTTTCTGGTTATTAAGGAATTCTCTAGGATTTTTAGCGCGTCGGTGCCATGTCATTTAAAATGAATCTTTTTAGTTTTATCTGATTTGTAAAGAACAGAAAGGATATTAAAGACGCATTATTCAATGAAAGTCGCCTCATCTTTGATGGACACACATTACACGGAGGAAACTATCCATTTAATCTCAAGCACTTCATCAAAACAAGGAGATTTTCCAGGTATTTCAGTACTTTTCTAAAAGCACTTCAAGGACCTTGTGTGAACCGTAAACGAAAAATCAAAAACGAAAACAATGTTGCAAATCGAGTTTTGCCTCGATATGGCTCGTAATTGTTTTTGGTTTGCAATATTTTGAAATTCTATACATGCATAGCAGCCGTGCTATGTGTGATAAGAATAAAAAAAATGGGGGGAGGTTCCTTCTTTTTTCCTCCCAGTTTGGAATTCCCAATGCACTCTAAGTTCTCGTGGTGGCGTAGAGACTCCTAAATCCGTTTGGCAGAGAACGAATCTCAGTTGCCTCCGCGTCTGAGACCGTCAATCCGCGCATCTGATCACGTGGCTTGTTGAGCGTGTTACCGTGGAGACGTAGCGCGTGTGGAGGCTTCGCGCTATTCTCTGCGGTATCCCCGATCAACTCGCCACTTGTCCCACCGAGAGCGAGAACCACATTATAGTGACCACGAGGAGGTTACCCCATGTGACTGACTCTACCCTCCCTAGCAACCGCGCCAATTTGGTTGCTAAGGAGACCTGACTGGAGTCACTCAGCATGCTCTGGATTAAAATTCGCGACTCCAGGTGTGATAGTGAGATACCCAGACCCCCAAGAATAAAACATTTTTGATCAATAATTGACTCTAAACGATAGAAAGGTTATTAAAAGACATTATTCATTTACATTTACATTTATGCATTTGGCAGATGCTTTTATCCAAAGGGACTTGCAGTGCACTTATTACAGGGACAATCCCCCCGGAGCAACCTGGAGTTAAGTGCCTTACTCAAGGACACAATGGTGGTGACTGTGGGGATCGAACCAGCAACCTTCTGATTAACAGCCCTGTGCTTTAGCCACTACGCCACCACCTCCTATAAGCAGAAACAATAAAGGATCAAGAGGCAAAATTCAATAAGTAGGCTGTACATAGGAAAGTTTTTTTTTTAAACCACAGAACATCTCTCAATGCCTGAACAGATCTGTAAGCACACTATGCAGATCTCATTTTTTTTTAAAAAGTGGTGGGGAACCTGTAAGCCTTGCCAGTTTGTCTGCTATATGAATCTCTTTAACTGTACAATACTGGCTCCACATTATTGTGTGTCTTCCATTTCTAAGCTGTGAAATTACTGTAAATTTGGATTGTTTGGATCTTGTCTTCGGACACACATTACACCGAACGAGTCAAACCAAACTTTTACTCTCAACACACAGTTAAAGGTTCTCAATGCTAACAAATTCGGTGATATTTGGTTGCATATACAAGTGATTTACTGGCATTGTATGTTTTGTGAAAGAAACTAAATAAAACAACTTATTATTCACTGAAAATCTTCAGTTTCCGCATAAATTGTAGTCAAACAAAGCTACCGTATAACATAAGACTAGGAATGTAGTAGTGTCGTATAGACCACTTTTATGGCATTTAATGGTGCATTTGAGGTACAAAAAATGGCAGTATTGTCTAATATTTCTCCTTTAGTTTCTCCCAGAAGAGAGTCACACAGGTTTGGCACGACATTATGTTGAGTAAATAGTGACAGAATGTTCATTTCGACTATACTATCCATTTCTTACTTTTACAAATCAAATTGTAAAACGAGCAGAAAGTTTTGCATGATGGAATCTGAATGAGAAACACGGAATCTCCTCATAGCATCATCATGACATCATTCCCAAAGCAAACAGAGATATTTTCCCCGTCTTTAGGTCTGATGTTAAATAATGACCTGCGTCGCTGCATGAAAACGGCATATTTCACACAACGGCCTTATTGAGGTCAGCGTTCGACTCTTTCATCGTTTTCAACCTGCCGCTCGAGTTCATGCCTGTTGATTTGCTTTGATAGATGTGATGCTGGCAGAGAGACTGACTGAATCTGGCACGTCAAGACAAGTGTCTCTTCTGTGCCAAATTCAAAAAGAGAATTATTCCGTTTTATTTCAAACAAAACATTCCTTGAGCTCCTCAGTCACGCTAGAGACTCTGCGTTTTAAATCTACTCAACATCTTGACCTTTAACCCTGAAAAACAACAGGTTTTGTTGACAGAAATGTACAGTATTGCAAGTACAATATTTTATCTGGGTGTTGTGGGATTACATCAAAATGACCTCAACTGGTAAATATTGATTCACTGAGCAAACCCAAAACAGCCTTAAACTGCAACAAAGAAAGTGTGATTTTTAGTATGGAAATATAATTTTTCGTTTAGCTGTCATGCTAAAACTTGACCTCAGCGAGTGAGACGTGTCATTTGATGACTGAGAACTTCAAAGCAAACTGTCATAATGATGATTACAGCTGTGAGCAAAATCACGCCACATGACGATGAAGGACAAACATGTATAGAGTAACGATTAACAACAAAAGGTAAAGAAGACAATCTGTCTGCATGAGTGTATGATAGACCCAGAGACAGGAAGTGAATAATTGAGTTTGCTAGGTCAAGCATCACTTTATCAAAGATCATGTATCCACCTATCAATGTGCATTGAACACCCTGGCAGTGACACAGAACACCCTAGCAACCACACAAAACAACCTAGCAACCACATTACATTGCTCACACGATCACCCATAACACTTTAGCAACCACACGAAAAACCCTAGCAATGCCATAGCAACCACCCAGAATACTGTAGCTACAACTTAACAATGCTCTCACAAAACACCTTAGCAACTACCCAGAACCCCCTTGCAAACACAACACCAGCCTGACAAGCACCAAGGACTCCCTTAACAACCTCACAAAACACCCTGGTAACCACCAAATACACCCTAGCAACCACATAAAAATGCCCTTGCAATCACCCATAAAACTAGCAACCACACAAAAAACCCTAGGAATGCCATAGCAACCACCCAGAATACCATAGCAACCACATAACGCCCTTACAATCTCAAAAAACACCCTAGCAACCACCAAAACCACCCTTGCAACCACATTACATCGCTCACATGATCACCCATAACACTTTAGCAACCACACAAAAAACCCTAGCAATGCCATAGCAACCACCCAGAAAACCCTAGCTCCAACTTTAACAACGCTCTCACAAAACACCTTAGCAACTACCCAGAACCCCCTGGCAAACACACAACACCAAGAACTCCCTTAAAAACCTCACAAAACACCCTGGTAACCACCAAATACACCCTAGCAACCACAAAATCCACCCTAGCAATCACCCAACCATGCAAAACAGCCTAGCAAACACATAACATGACTCGCAATCACCCATAATGCTAGCAACCACACAAAAAAACCTAGGAATGCCATAGCAACCACCCAGAATACCATAGCAACCACATAATGCACTTACAATCTCAAAAACTCTATAGCAACCACAAAAACCACCCTAGCAACCCCCCAATATGTGTGTGAATGTACAGTAAGTAATAGTCAATGTAGGAATGTTGTTCATGAGCAAACTATTATTTACCCACAAACAATGACTTAATTTCTTTTCATCTTTTAAACTCGCTCAGTAAAGTTAATCCTTGTAATCATTGTGCACTTCAGCTCTACAGAATTCATGTAATAACTGTATTATTTTCTGGCTTCAGAAGTTCACACAGACACAACTAAAGTCCATCCAGACAGTTTCCCATGCTTGAGTTATTCAGGCTCTCCTGCAAGACTCTGCAGGCAGGCGCAGTGAATCTGAAGGGGGTAAAGGCCAATTAGTCTTCTATCTGTCTCACTTGAGCAGATTTTCCAGGAAAGCCCTATAGCCTGTGGAGGACGCCCCCCGCGTGTATTCTCTACGATCTGCAGCAATTACACACAGGGCTCTTTCAACACGGTCAGTCTGCACTATTAATCATGGAATGAAACGCTACTAACATCCCAGCAGAAACTCTAGCCATTTAAACTAGCATGTGAAAAGCACAAAACTTTGTCAAAGATGGTGAAATATACATGACTATATTAGTTAGATGGTTACTGTATCAGAGAGTTTACAGCAGGATGAGTGGTAAACTTATATCCACTACTACTATTGGTTAGGGTTCCTTAATACGGTTGTCAACTCTCCAGTATTAGCTGGGAGGTCCCATTCACAACATCCTAGCAACCCTATATCAATGCCCTAGCAACAATCCATAACATCCAAGCAACCATAAATCAATGCCCTAGATCAATGTTACTCGGAACATCCAAGAAACCACAAAGCCCTCACAATCACCAAAAACACCCTAGCAACCATTCAATACATCTTAGCAGTTACCCAGAACACCCTTGAAACCACATAACAATGCCCTCACGATCACCAAGAACACCCTAGCAACCACCCAAAACACCCCTAGCAATGCCCTAGAAACAACCCAAAACACCCTAGCAACCATTCAATACATATTAGCAGTTACCCAGAACACCCTTGAAACCACATAACAATGCCCTCACGATCACAAAGAACACCCTAAAATCTCACAACACCCTAGCAACCACCCAATACACCCTAGCAACCACATAACAATGCCCTCACAATCACCCTCAACACCCTAGCAACCACCCAAAACACCCTAGCAACCACAAAACAACACCCTCACCATCACCCAGAACACCCTCACAACCACACAACCCTCCCTAGCAACCACCCAGAACCATCTAGCAAACGTATGTCAATCCCCTAGCAACCAAGCAGAACCTTTTGTTGATGCCTTTAGTGTAACAGTAGCGAGCTGGTAGCTGAGCAGTGTGTAAACCACACTCCATTATCCTCAAGAGGCGCACTAGCGACTGATGCTAGAGGCTGTAGCCTTTAGCCTCCTCATTAGCACACCCGCCTCCCAGGCCAGGGACGCCGGTTCGAATCCCGCTCGAGCAGGACCGATTACATTAGAAGGCCACCAAGAACACCCTAGCAACTGTATATCAATTCCTATCCACCAACTTGTAAAGCATCCTAGCAATGCCCTAGCAACCATACATTAATGCCCTAGCAACCAGCAACCATCCAGAACATCCTATCATCCGTGTACTGTAGTAGCCCTAGCTACCACCCAGAAAATAACACAGCAACACACAACGCCACTTCTAGTTACTGTCACTGTAATGTTCCCTCAAAAGTATGTGCTGAGAATTGCGTGCAACGGTTGCTTGTTGTTCACACGGTGTTCACAAGCAAGTTTCCTCTTATTGATCCCTTGCACATTTTCTCAGTGTGAATTCATCATTCAAACACCTGTGGAGATCTTTAAAAGGATGACTTTAGTGAGAAGTGAAACATAATGAAGTGTGACTCAAAACAACACCGGACACATTTCCTTCAGGTAAAAGATGGAAGCGAGAAAATATGGTGAAATAAAAGGTGAGAATTACTAACAAAAGATCCCAATTAAAGACACCAGAAGAATGTCAGCACAAGATTACCCGCTGTCCTCTACATTAACAGAAGAAAAAAAAGCACATTGCTATCTAAATTGGCATGCGGCGTTCAAGCGTTTGAGCCAAACCTTGTCAGATGTAATTACAGTTTTTAGGGCAATAACAAGTCATTTGTGGAGTAATTGTACCCACACCCTTCCCTTGGACCGGCAGGGGAAACACATTCCACCATCAGCAGCTTTTCCACAACATCTATATTACAGCTAGCACTGCTAGTGTAGCTGCCCAAGATGTGGGATATTCCTACTTGATCTCCAACATCCGACCGTAAAGGAGTGATGTTGCCCGACTCTCCAATGATGATGTTTAAGGGGCTGTTCACACTAAACCTGTTTTTGCATCAGTTTCACTTGCGCTAGACGGACGTGACACGTTTTCAAGATTTTAACAAGTTTAAAAAACACATTCTGTTCCATCTGTTGCGCAAGAACTCATTCGGTCCCAACGTCTCTCTCTCATGTGAAAACCAAATTATTTAAATTAATCGGTTCAATTCCTTTATATTTGGCTGTATTGTGCAATAACAAAATAAACTATTAAAAAAATGTGGTCAAACACTTTATATTAAGTGATCATAACTGCCATGTACTAACATTTAATGCATACATGATTATGTATTTACTGTGTTACTGTCGATCTGCAAAACTCCCACATTTGCTGATATTGAGGTCGAGGTACAGTTAGGGTTATGGGATTTGGGGTTGGGGTTATGGGGTTGGGGTTATGGGATTGGGGTTGGGATTAGGATTAGGAGTTATGGTATTGGGGTTGGGATTAGGATTAGGATTAGGGGTTATGGGATTGGGATCAGGGTTGGGATTTGGGATTAGGATTATGGGATTGGGGTTAGGATTAGGGGTTATGGATTTGGGGTTGGGATTAGGGGTTATGGGGTTGGGATTAGGGATTAGGGGTTATGGGATTAGGGATTATGGGATTAGGATTATGGGATTGGGGTTGGGATTAGGGTTTATGGGGTTGGGATTAGGGTTGGAGTTGGGATTTGGGGTTGGGATTAGGGGTTATGGGGTTGGGATTAGGAGTTCGGATTAGGGTTATGGGATTGGGGTTGGGATTTGAATTTAGGGTTGGGATTAGGGGTTATGGGATTAGGGGTTAGGATTAGGGTTTGGTTAGGGGTTGGGATTAGGGTTGGGGTTATGGGATTGGGGTTGGGATTAGGATTTAGGGTTGGTATTAGGGGTTATGGGATTAGTGTTGGGATTAGGGTTGTGGTTGGGATTAGGATTAGGGGTTATGGTTTGGTGTAAAGTTAACAGTGTAACTACAAATGTATTTAAATGTAAGTACTTTCAATGCAATTACAATGCAGGAACATGTACATGTATGTAAATAAGTACATTGTATCAGAGATAAGTACATAGTAGTTAAAGACAGTTAATATAAAGTAGGTCCCAATATATTTACTAATAATGCCCCAAATCATGTTTATCAGCACGCTGATGCATGAAAATATATATGCTTTTTTTAAAAGCGGCATATCAAATGAAACTACAGACTCCACTCTTTACATCCAAACAAGTTTCAATGATAAAAACATGAAGAGATTTCTGACCAGAGGCACTCTTGTTGGCGCTGCACCTGTAGACGTGCTTCATAAAAATCGACATGTTGTTGTGTCATGTGACTCGGTGCGGCAGAAGTTGAACCCTTGTGAACAGTATTCAGTCTGTTTCAATTCATTTAAATCCAGCATTGTGTGAAGCGAAGACAAAAAACAACGTTAAACTTGGGTCACATGAGGTTAAATATACATTTTTCTATTTAATATTGTCATCCTATTTGTTTAACCTGTTGATACACAATCGACCGCACGCGGTGGTGACGTCACTTTGCTTACGTTTAATATATAATTTACCATCTATAAATGTAATTAATGTTAACAGATGATACATTGTTTCAAAGGTCTAAGGGTTCAACATTGGATCTCTGTTTCACGATAGCAATCCTCCAGAAACAGTGATTGAGTTATTTGTGCAGGAGTACAAATGAAAACATGCAATATCAAAACAGGACTTTTATTATGAAAACACGCGATAGCAAAACGGGACTTTTATTATGAAAACATGCGATATCAAAACGGGACTTTTATTATGAAAACATGCGATATCAAAACGGGACTTTTATTATGAAAACATGCGATATCAAAACGGGACTTTTATTATGAAAACATGCGATATCAAAACGGGACTTTTATTATGAAATCACGCGATATCAAAACGGGACTTTTATTATGAAAACATGCGATATCAAAACGGGACTTTTATTATGAAAACACGCGATATCAAAACGGGACTTTTATTATGAAAACATGCGATATCAAAACGGGACTTTTATTATGAAAACATGCGATAGCAAAATGGGACCTTTATTATGAAAACATGCAATATCAAAACGGGACCTTTATTATGAAAACATGCGATATCAAAACGGGACTTTTATTATGAAATCACGATCGCCAGATGAATACAGTTCAACACACTTGGGTCAATCGTCCATGACAAGCGTTCATTAAAAACATCCAATCGCACTTTTTGTCCATAAAAGTGATAAATGTGAGAAATATTGATATATTCTCCATTGTTTACATGAGATCTGGCCTTCGTCATCGTTCTTCATCAAACTGCAATCTGAGCAGCATTCATGTTGTAAAACTGTTTATGATCTGATATATTAGAGTCTCATAAACAAAACCAGCCCGTCTCCAAAGTCTGTTTATAAAAATGTGGCGTAGTTTTATTCATAATAGTCGAGCAGTGCCGTCAGATTTAGTGTCGTCTTGAGAGGCGGAGCTTAATTTTACTCTGAACACTTCCAGAGATTTTACAGAGATGAAAGCTGCAGGAACTCATTTATTATTAAATCATCTTCAGATTAGAAACCAAACTTCTTTAGACTCGTGACTTTGAGAACATTGTATTTCTGGGGTGTCTTGACACTTTTATTATTGTTTTATTAGATTATAAAAACACGATCGGCACAAAATATTTCCATTACTATAAACTTCAGCTTCTCTAACTTTAATAAATAACAACATATATTAATTATGATACTTGTGAAATAAAGTCCAAAATGTCTCTTTCAAACGACACTACAACTGTGTCCAAACTCCAAAGGGTCCCCTTAAATACAACCATTTAACTTCAGGTGTGTCATTGTCATGGTTTGTGCTCAAAAAGGGGGCGTTCATCAACGGTAACCGTTCTGAAAATGAAGCATGGTTTTACTGAGTTATACTGTAGATTCATTTTATGGTTGCTATGGTTTCCACAGAAGGACTCAAAGTCTCCTTCGCCCTAACGTACCCTCATTAAGTGTGGGTGTGGGTTTGTGTGTGTGTGTGTGTGTGTGTTTCACGGTTGAATGGCGATTTGTATATTAACCACTTTCATATAAATGTCATGAGTTGCATTTTACACGGTAATGGTTTTGCTCACGAGTGTAATTATTCTTATGCATTACACAGTGACAGTTTACGGAGTCCAGACTGTGAAGACGTTGCACCTCTGTTACACATTTCATAAATATGGCAGCAAGGGATCTTCTCGTCACACAGCCAACCACAGTAAAGCACGTCTGCTCCAGGAAAATGTCTGCCTTGGTCTGGGATGATGAAGTGCAGACTGTGCTGGAATTCTGCTCCAGATGAAGTTGTGGAGGGGGATCACGGGGAGTAAATCCCCATCCCACTGACTCCTCGAGTCGCTCGGAAGGTTTGGTTTAATGCAGACCAGTTTGTTGCAATTTCTGTGTCTGTTTACAAGTGACCCGGTTTCTCTAGATGGAGAACACACACAATGTGAGCGCTCGCAAACCATTAAAAACAGCTCAAACACATCCTATACATCTCCAACTCTGGAACAGTTATGGCTGAAAATGGATTTTCCAAATAGAATATTCCCGGTTCAATGCAAGTTCAGATCAGTCGACCGCATTTGTGTCAGTCTTGATCACCACAAAAATGTATTTCGACTTTAAAATAAGCACAAATATGTTCCAGTGAGACACTGACAGGAAGTCGATGGGGTTATTCACCGTTCACAACAAGCCCTCAAAAGTGAAGCCAAAACGCCTCGATCGCCCCCCGGTGGCTACTCCTAGTATAGGTCATAAGCCCCGCCTCCCCATGTTATTCAACTAAACAATTAAATGACACTTCACATATCTTTTTTCCAAAGATAGTTTCTGTCATTTACTGTCGTTTCTATCACGTTGATGTCATTTCAAGTGTTTGTTTTCAAAATAAGTTTGTTTTTAGTCATTTGATGCTATAAAAACGCTGCTGTGACATCATGATTGACAGCTGTGATTGACAGGTTCTCTAAGCGAAGTAGTCACTGAAGCACCAACTGACTTTTTTTCGGGATCTTTGGAGGACTGAGGAGATTGGAGCTTTAAATTTAATATCGAAATTTCTATAATTAATTATTTCACACCGTCATAAGTCAAAAGTCAAAAGGGGCGTGTGCTTGCGATTGATTCAGCGAGAGTGAGGGCGGGGCCTTGATTTGGCGGCTTTACTTCCTGCTCACTACTGCGCAGGTCTGGTCCCGAAATCGACTCAATTCCCAAGATGTCAGCGCCATATCGGGACACTGGCGGCTTCAGTTCTCACCAATGGAAAAGAGCGAAGGGGCGTCGGCCATCTTTTTTTACAGTCTATGTTCACAACGTATAGACACAAGACATGAACATTATGAGTGTTAACATGATTTTACTGTGATTAAATCACTTAATAACCGCATCTGTGTGAAGTTACAGATCATTTTACAACTATATTGACGGTGTAACGGCATAAACTCAATCCCGCTGTAAACACAATGTAAACAACTTTACAGCTCTAATCATACACGGGTTTGAACAGAAATATTGATGCAAGTGGTTTTATAAAATGATAAGCATCTCATTTCTGCTTTAAACACAAGGACAACAAAACAACAAACAAAGAATCTTCTCTGAAGGGGGGAGTAAACAACAAACAGAAAACTACAAACAGGAGTAAACACACAAGGTGAAACACAAATGGCTGCCATCTCCCTACTACTCTATATGAATTACTATTTACAATATGGTGGAGTGGTGGTGGTGTAGTGGGCTAAAGCACAGAACTGTTAATCAGAAGGTTGCTGGTTCAATCTCCACAGTCACCACCATTGTGTCCTTGAGTAAGGCACTTAACTCCAGGTTGCTCCGGGGGGATTGTCCCTGTAATAAGTGCACTGTATAATACATTGGTAATCAGAAGGTTGCTGGTTCGATCCCCACAGTCACCACCATTGTGTCCTTGAGTAACACACTTAACTCCAGGTTGCTCCGGGGGGATTGTCCCTGTAATAAGTGCTCTGTATAATACATTGGTACTCAGGAGGTTGCTGGTTTGATCCCCACAGTCACTACCATTGTGTCCTTGAGTAAGGCACTTAACTCCAGGTTGCTCCGGGGGGATTGTCCCTGTAATAAGTGCTCTGTATAATACATTGGTAATCAGAAGGTTGCTGGTTCGATCCCCACAGTCACCACCATTGTGTCCTTGAGTAAGACACTTAACTCCAGGTTGCTCCGGGGGGATTGTCCCTATAATAAGTGCTCTGTAAGTCACTTTGGATAAAAGCGTCTGCCAAATGCATAAATGTAAATGTAATGTCAAAAAATATAAACTGTAAGAATCTGAGTGAATGAGATCACCCCTCAATTTACAAGAGTAACCGCTTCCTACCAACAATGACCTGTAACAACAACATCTAACAACTACAACCATTTTGGAACAAGGGAAAGCGCCATTGGAGTCTCTCTCTTTCTCTCTCTCTCTCTCTCTCTCTCTCTCTCTCACACACACACACACAATTTAATTTAAAAGTACTTTATTGGCATGATTGTGTTTACATATAATATTGCCAAAGCATTAATACACATAACCAATAATGACAATACAAATAATAATGATAAGTTGGGTACAAATAGCAATAAAGAATTAAAATAAGTTGCCAGGTAATGAATCAAATAAAATAAAAACTATAATAACAATATAAAATAAAATAAGCATTTAACTGGACATTATGGACATAATCTCTCTCTCTCTCTCAGAAAGCGCCATTGGAGTATCTCTCTCTCTCTCTCTCTCTCTCTCTCTCTCGCTCGATCAAAAACAGGAAAAATAAGATATCCTGACAAGATTCAGTAAATGCAATTATTATGTTTTGTGGTAGTGGAATATGCATATTACAAATTGTTTGGGTGTTTACCAATTATTATGGAAATTTGGGGGATAAACAATGTCTTATTCGTTAGTCGGTTTTTACTTTATTTAAAAAAATATATATATATTATTATTTTGTGATTTTATTATCATCATCATCATCATTACATTGTTGTGAACAAACATGATTTGTTTATAATTTTTGGTCAAATAAAAGTGCATATTAAACATCTCTCAGATCCACAATTGCAGCGATGCCAAAGCCATAAATCCACGATGTATTGAAACAAACTGGACACAAATGTTTGTGACCCCTCGATTGGACCGCCGCTGGTTGATCTCCTCAAATGGAAGAGAGAAACGACACTAATTATGACAATCTTAACGATCACTTTTATCTTCTCATTTCATGTTATTGGACAAGCGCTCATGGAGTCGCAGTAATGTGGATCAAACTAAATCCTGTGGCAAAGCCGTCTTGGTGCGGTATTAACCCTTTAATCTCAGTGTTTTTAAAGATGTCCTGTTTCAGTGGAATACCCAAAATTAAAGGCTCATAACTCAACAAAACAACAAGGAGGGTCATCAAGTGTTTGGCATCATTGTAAAGACCTTTTTAATGATATACAGTTGTGCTCAAAAGTTTGCATACCCTGCTAGAAATAGACATTTAGGCATTGATTTTTAATATGATTGATCATGCAAAAAAAAGTGTCTTTTTAAGAATAGTGATCATTGAAGCCATTTATTATCACAGTTTTTTGGCTCCTTTTTTAAATCATAATGATAACAGAAATCACCCAAATGGCCCTGATCAAAAGTTTACACACCCTTGAATGTTTGGCCTTGTTACAGACACACAAGGTGACACACACACACACACACAGGTTTAAATGGCAATTAAAGGGTAACTTCCACACCTGTGGCTTTTTAAATTGCAGTTAGTGTCTAAATAGTCAGTGAGTTTGTAAGCTCTCACGTGGATGCACTGAGCCTGTCAAAAGACCTGCATAACAAGGTAATGCAACTTTATAGAGATGGAAAAGTAAATAAAAAGATATCCAAAGCCTTGAAAATGTCAGTCAGTACGGTTCAATCGCTTATTAAGACATGGAAAATGTTGGGATCTCTTGATGCCAATCCAAGGTCAGGTCGACCAAGAAAGATTTCAGCCACGACTGCCAGAAGAATTGTTCGGGATGCAGGAGAAACACCGGCTGCTCTGGATGAAGATGCTCCAGAAAGAAGCCTTTACAATGTTACAATATGCCCGACAACACCTTGACACGCCTCCGCTTCTGGCACACTGTCATTTGGAGTGACGAGACCAAAATAGAGCTTTTATGGTCACAATCATAAGTGCTATGTTTGGAGAGGGGTCAACAAGGCCTAAAGTGAAAAGAATCCCATCCCCACTGTGAAGCATGATGGTGGCACACTGATGGGACGGGGGAATCTTGTGAAAATTGATGGCCAGATGAATGCAGCATGTTATCAGAAAATTCTGGCAGACAATTTGCATTCTTCTGCGCATGGGACACTCGTGAACGTTCCAGCACGACAATGACCTTCAGCACAAGTCCAGTACCCCCTGCATGAATTTAGGGCCTCATAGACAACTATTACAAAATACTGCATGCTGTCATTAATGCTAAAGGGGGCAATGCACAGTATTAAAAACTAAGGGTATGCATATTGTTGAACAGGGGTCATTAACAATTTTTTCTTTGTTGCCATGTTTTGTTTTATGATTGTGCCATTCTGTTTTAACCTACAGTTGAATATGAATCCCACAAGAAATAGCCAAAAATGTACTTTGTTTTCTGACTTTTCTTATTTGACATTATATATCTCTGGGTGTAAATAAGGTGGCTCTGAAAAGCTGCTTTTATTTTTGTGTTCCCCAATGTCTCTCTACCCACATATGGATGATTTTTGCACCAATCTGAACTCAATCCCAATGTTTTTGCCTTCCATGATGCTACAGCATTTCCAGTGAAGTCATCTGATCCAGGAACGCTCACATATTTTCAGCCAGATATCAAGATGCCAGATGTGCACATTGTGCTTCAAACAAATAATAATTGTACATAAGAACTAATTACACATGCAAACACAACAATGACTAAAGGTTTGCATAGCATGCAGACATGATTTTAGTCATGAGATTTCACAGAATGAGTTTCATTCTGTGTCATCTGAGTCATCATTGAGTCTGTGTCGTGTATTTGGCGCCATCTCCTGGTGGTCATATGTAACATTGTGCTTCATGTGGATTATCTAATGATCTATACATCTGATTATCTTGTGTGTGGACTCGTTTGAAAGATAATCACTGACTCTAAATAATCATATGTGAGATTTTATGTTCAGTGTATTTTTTAGTCAAGTTATAAGTGAAAACGCGGCATATAAGCAACACTAACATAATTGTCAAAGACATATATTTAGCTGTTACTCGCTATATTTTCATCTGTGAGTAAAACAAATAGTCTGGTTGTATTTTACTCATGAGAGCTTTCAAACAACATATGACACATGACTATTTGATCAGATTGATGTTTTAAAATATTAAGATGTTTACCGCATGATAAAAAGCGGATTTTGTATCAAACATTTTTGAAGTAGTTTTGTTATATTTGATTACTTTTTGCACTTTCTAAATGTTTACTTGAATACTTGATACTTAAAGCACTGTTTTCTTCATCTTTATCTTTGTTCTTTGTTCTTTGTTTTTATGGGTCCTATTGCTTGTAACTTGTTCCTTTTGTTCTTTATTACTGACTTGTTTACTTGTCTTGACAATTACTTGACAACTTGAAATTATTTACAAATTGTTAACTAGTTTGAGAATCGTCAAAATGAACATCATAAACGAAATATACCCAAATGAACAGAAATCAAATCAAGAGTTTGTGTATCGGAACCATGTCTGGAAATCTGTAGCGATATCCAACGCAACAGCATGAAAAATATTTTTCATAAAAACCCTGCCTGTCCTCACCGATTTGTGTCAAGATGTCTTGATCCATAACAAGAAAACGAGTATCCCAAATATTGAGATGATCGTTGTGACGGGGCGGAGGGCGGGGCCGGGTCATGATTCTACACACCTGGTCCCTTATCAGGATAATCAAGCCTCCGATTGGGATAAAGGCCGACTGCGGAGGATTGTGTTGGAGAGAGAGATCGTATACGGGCAGCCGGTTCTCGCCGCCTCTTTCCCTTATATTCCTTTACACTGGTGCCGAAGACCCGGGAAGGAGGAGGCAAGAACCGGCTTGACAATATAAATGATATTTAATTAACAACTTGAACGAAAAGACACATGACGGACAGCTGCCGTAAATGTCCTCTCTCTGATGCACCACCGTCCGCAGTTGGCCTTTATCCCTCTCGGAGGCTTGATTAGCCTGATAAGGGACCGGGCCTGTAGAATCACGAACCGCCCCCGCCCTCCGCCCTCCGCCCTGTCACAATCGTGATTTGGAATTTCCACTGCCAGGAATAAAGTGCCATTTGGAGAAGGGATTGAAAATTCCTGGCTGTAGAAATTGAATTATAGGATTGACTTATGATTTCAAATGTATCCAAAGAATTGTATTATCTGCCAGAGCATATTAATGTCTCAAAGAATGGAAACCCTCCATGAAGAATATGGGATGCCTTGGACGATTTTCCAAACGTTCCAGATTCACTAGGATGGTCTGTGCTTCTCTGCCTCAAATTTTGCCATTCCAGAATCCAGAGATCTTGTCTAACAGTCTCCGACTTTCAACAATCAAATGAAGACAATTAAATGATTTCACAGGTGCAAGAAAACCCACCCAAAAATAAGACCCTTCGGGTGACCAATACGGTCCGTTAGCTCTCACATGATTCGAGGTTTGACCTTGATTGTTTGCTTTGACTCCTTTTGAAAGTGAAGATCAATTCCATTCAGACCAAATTCCTTTTTTTATTTTTTTTTATTTCAAACATCTGTAAGATTTTATCTTGTTGCAATGCTGTAAAACTCCCATGTATTGCTGTTTGTTTGTCTGGTGGGGACGTTTATTGCTTTCCTAAGAAGCCTTTCTAACATCCACGACAAAGAATGAGGTGGAACCCAAGGTACGTATAAGCCCAAAGGAGATTACAGGTTGTTGCCAATAAATGACTGCAGGGTTAGTTGGGTCGGGTCTAGTAGAGTTGTGTAGAGTTGGTGGTTCCTTGTTTTGTTCCTCAAGCGTCTGGTTCCACTGAGCGCTCTTTATTCTGCAGCCTCAAGGTCTTGTGAACACATTTTGTTATTTACGAAACATATAAATTCCTTCCTAGACTGACACATGATAAAATCACTGTCACTTATGAGCATCTGCTCTTTGTCTCCGTTCATTGCACTGGCTTCTCAAGTGTTATTTGGACACTTTGGATATCCACAAAAGGCCTTTTTAAAGCCATCTAGGCATGCAAACTAGCAAGAGTTTAAAATCTTTCATGAATTACAACAATTATTGCTAAGTAAATA
Source organism: Xyrauchen texanus (assembly GCF_025860055.1). Classification (NCBI taxonomy): domain Eukaryota; kingdom Metazoa; phylum Chordata; class Actinopteri; order Cypriniformes; family Catostomidae; genus Xyrauchen; species Xyrauchen texanus. The sequence goes on from NC_068280.1 coordinate 52,813,642, forward strand.
AGAGTTAACCAACTGAGGGCTTAAACAGTTGTTGACTCTGATAGACTGGGACACAAGAAAGTATCTTAACTTCTAATAATGACACACTTTAAACACATTTAATGATGTAGATGCAGTAGAAAGCTAGTAGTTTATATTCATGAGCTTGATTGTACATCATGTTATTCATTCATTAAGTGCTTTTTATTTATTTATTTACTATCCCCCTTTCTCCCAACGTTGGAATGCCCAATTCCCACTACTTAGTAGGTCCTTGTGGTGGTATGGTTACTCGCCTCAATCCGCATGGCAGAGGACAAGTCTGTTGTCTCCACTTCTGAGAACGTCAATCTGCGCATCTGATCACGTGACTCGTTGTGCATGACACCACGGAGACTCACAGCATGTGGAGGCTCATGCTACTCTCCACGATCCACACACAACTCACCACACGCCCCATTGAGAGAACCACTAATCACCACCACAAGGAGGTTACCCCATGTGACTCTACCCTCCCTAGCAACCGATCCAATTTGGTTGCTAAGGAGACCTGACTGGAGTCACTCAGCACGCCCTGGATTCAAACTCACGACTCCAGGTGTGATAGTCAGCGTCAAGATACCCAGAACCCCATTAAGTGCTTTTTAAACATTTACATTTATACATTTGGCAGACGCTTTTATCCAAAGTGACTTACAGTGCACTTATTACAGGGACAATCCCCCCGGAGCAACCTGGAATTAAGTGTCTTACTCAAGGACACAATGGTGGTGGCTGTGGGGATCGAACCAGTGATATTCTGATTACCAGATTACCAGTTATGTGCTTTAGACCACTACACCACCACCACTCCTGATATAGATAAGACTGCAGTGTTGCATCCCCCCCAAAAAAACCTTCAGTACATTCGGCTACTTGGTGTTTGAGCCAAACTTTTAAACGAGCTACTTGTTTTCTGACCATTTTTATTCTTCCAGAGGAAGTGCTGTACTCGTGTCTTTGTGTATTGTGGCTGATAGCGGCTTGCTGACAGGTAATTTTATATCCATGATGATACAGTCAAAATTACATATGAAGGATTCTCAGACGTCCTCCGTGAGCGTGCTCAGTCATCAGGAATGCAATTCAGCATTCTGAAGAGTGGGAAAAAAGCTTGTAAATGTCTGTGTGTGTGTGTGTGTGTGTGTGTGTGTGTGTGTGTGTGTGTGTGTGTGTGTGTGTGTGTGTGTGTGTGTGTGTGTGTAATAAAATCTGTGTGAAATGCTGCTCTAGACAAAGTGTGACTGAACCCACAGCAGCTCTAATGGTGCCAATCTAAACTCCCAAAACACATGCTACTAATCTGACATGATATTAGATCATTTGTGTCCATTACAAGCATTCCTTGTCAAAACAAAAATATAGCAACGGCATAGCAATGCCCTGGCAACCACCTAGCAACATGCTAAAAGTAACTTGGAAAGTGCTTACAACCGCATAGCAACAACATCGTAACATGCAAATAAAAAATTAAATAAACCAACCATATCAACACCCAAAAGAACAACTTGGTACGCCAAAGCAACTGCTTAGCAACATGCAAATGAGAAGAAAGAACCCCAGCTCAGAACACCCAACCAACCATACCAACACTAAAACTACTCGAAGCTCCCTAGCAACCACCTATCTTTGGGTCTGTTTCTCAAACAAAGGTATCGTATGAATTACTTGCATGGAGTGACCTGCCAAAACAAACCGCGTCCCTTGTGTCTCTGCAGTGGTTTGGGGTGTAACGATGATGTGCATGTGCTTTTGTTTTGTGGAGGACCCGAGTTCGATTCTGCCTTTTTGTCCCACTTTTTTTCCATCCTGTTTCCTGTCTCTACTCTTAATAGGCTCGTTTGAGATGAGCAAGTTCTGCGCAGAACCGATCACCGGAGATCACTGGGAAGTGCATGTCGATTATAAATATGTCCGACTTGCTGTGATGTCATGACGACGTATGTCCAAAAAAAAAAACTATGTCCCGCGATTATGGGGCCTGGGTAGCTCAATGGTAAAGATCCTGGCTACCACCCCTGGAGTTCGCTAGTTCGAATTCAGGCCGTGCTGAGTGACTCCAGCCAGGTCTCCTAAGCAACCAAATTGGCCTGGTTGCTAGGGAGGGTAGAGTCACACGGGGTAACCTCCTCGTGGTCGCGATTAGTGGTTCTCTCTCTCGGTGGGGCGTGTGGTGAGTTGTGCGTGCATGCTGCAGAGAATAGTGTGAAGCCTCCACACACACTATGTCTCCGCGGTAACGCGCTCAACAAGCCACATGATAAGATGCGCAGATTGATGGTCTTAGATGTGGAGGTTTGTCCTCCGCCACCTGGATTGAGGCGAGACAGTACACCACCACAAGGACTTCGTTCACACTGCCAGCTAATGTCGCCAGTGGCTGGTGGTTAGGTCGCTAGTGGTGTGTATGAAGAGTCTAATCAGCACTGTTTCTTTACAATAAATATTATTATTAAAATATTAGGATCATGTGAGCCCTACCATCTTCTCTCATATTGGCTGTTGCTCACAAAAGTCGCTCTTCAATTGTATAAAGTTAAACATTCGGTACTCCGGGTAGGGAAGGAGGTATTGCCCCAAGTGAAGGAGTTCAAGTACCTCGGGGTCTTGTTCACGAGTGAGGGGACAATGGAGCGGGAGGTTGGCCAGAGAATCGGGGCAGCGGGGGCGGTATTGCACTGTTGTCACGAAAAGCGAGCTGAGCCGGAAGGAAAAGCTCTCGATCTACCGGTCAATTTTCCTTCCTACCCTCACCTATGGTCATGAAGGCTGGGTCATGACCGAAAGAACTAGGTCACGAGTACAAGCGGCCGATATGGGCTTCCTCAGAAGGGTGGCGGGCTTCTCCCTTAGAGATAGGGTGAGGAGCTCAGTCATCCGTGAGGAGCTCGGAGTAGAGTCGCTGCTCCTTTGCGTCGAAAGGAGCCTGTTGAGGTGGTTTGGGCATCTGGTAAGGATGCCCCCTGGCCGCCTCCCTAGGGAGGTGTTTCAGGCACGTCCAGCTGGGAGGAGGCCTCGGGGAAGACCCAGGATTAGGTGGAGAGATTACATCTCCACACTGGCCTGGGAACGCCTCGGAGTCCCCCAGTCAGAGCTGGTTAATGTGGCTCGGGATGGGGAAGTTTGGGCCCCCTGCTGGAGCTGCTGCCCCCGCGACCCGACTTCGGATAAGCGGTTGGAGATGGATGGATAAACATTTCTCAACTTTGTCACGGCCGTGGACATGCCCACATCCGGTCGGCAACGTCGCCAGAAGTCGCAAGCTCATTGAAAATTAATGAGATGAGGACGTTTTATCGTTGCGTGACACTGGCGGAGTGAACACAGCTTTAGAGCGCATTGGGAATTCGGCATTCCAAATTGGGAGAAAAAGGGGCCGCACATTTCACTTTTCCGAGATCTACAGTGTCTTTGAGTGTCTCTCATCATATTTATTTTCATTTTAAAGCAAAATAATTTTAATTATATCCACTTTATCAGCAACGGCGCATGAACGTGAATCCTGCGATATCTCTTAGATGTCTGAGAACTGTCCGACTTTACAGATGAGTCGTGAGGGTTTTGAAACCAGTAAATGATGACAGAATTCAGTTTTATGTAAGATATTCCTTGAAGTGAAAATGAATGCTCTTAAAAGTTCTTAGACTGTAAGAACATGGTAGAAAATGAGAAAGGGAGTTTTCCTGGAGAAGAGCGGCTGGTGCAGGCCGTCCACCACATTCCCAT